>NW_021266738.1:0-1521 GCF_002162155.2 Triticum dicoccoides
CTTGCTGCAGAGGTGCCGGCCGGCGTACACCCGGGTGCATTAAGCTCCCGTGCCGGCGTCGGAGACACCAATGCCGCCTCCGCCGGAGGCACCAATGGCCCCGCCATCGCATTATGCGAGTTGCTGGCCGTGAAGCTAGGAATCGGGGGCGGCCCCTGTTGGCCGCCCGCAATCCACGCACTCAACCCCGAGATCAAGGTAGGCACAAGGGCGGTGATCGTCGCTCCGAGTCGTTGTTCCACTTGCTCTTGGACAATCTCCGGAATCCGTGCCACCTGTGCCTTGAGTTCTTGAACCTCTCGCGCCTGGCTTTCCGAGCTGGTCTTTTTCTCCTTCCGCACACCAGCGGTATAGTATGACCCCCATTTTGTCGACAAGCCTTTGCCGGCCACACGACCAGCTGACGTCGGCTTACTGAGCTTATCCTTGTTATTCATTATATTCAACCCCCTATTTAGAGTGGTGTCCCAAGGGTTGCTCTGAGTCGACCCCGCGCTACTGCTTTCAGTCGCCTGCGGAAGGAATGTGAACCATTTAGAAATTCGGCTTCATTAATTAGAATGCAACCATATGGAGCTAATTACGCGGGGGTGTATTCCTTACCAGAACAAGCTCAAGCCGCCTGGTCTTCGGATCCGTGGTAAGCTCCTTTGTTTTCGGGTCCTTCTTGTACCGGGCCCTGACAAAGTTCCTGGTCTGCTTGTCACCGTATTTATCGAAGAGGGGCGGTAGGCCTTGCTCGGCACGGTCCGCCTCCTCCTTGTCCCATATAGGCTCCGCCACTCTGTAACCACCGGGATCGAGTGTGTGTTCCCCTATGTTCAGCTCCCGCATTTGTTTCCCCCACTCACTTGATTGGGAGCTTGCGGTGCTCGAGCAATTGATCTTGAAGTCGTTGTAGTCATCTTCGGTGATCGAAGGATTTTTCTCCTTGATCTTCTCATAACTCTCACCTTTCTCGATCATTCTCTTCACATTGCTTTTCCAAGTAGACAGGGCCTTGCTCATCTTCGTGAGGGCAGCATTGTTCACTTTATTCCCTTTGAGGCTTGTGTTTTCGAATTCAGCGGGGAACTTGTATCGTTCGTGCAGCTTCATGAAGAGGAGGTTGCGCAAATTCCCTCGGTCAGGATGCCTCAGGTTCTCGGTGTTGATCGAGACGGTGCTCCGGACAATGCACCCGAGCTGAAGCGAGTACCCCTTGACTATTCGTTCGGGCGCCGTTGGATTCCCGTTGGAGTCCACTTCAGTAACTTCCTCCTTGAGGGTGCGGAGCACGATCGGGCGCCGGTCCTTCCGTTGCCTCTTCGGCTGGCTGCTATCTGTGCGTGCGCCGCCATCATCAGTGGTGGCATCCTCGGCGGCACCATCAGTGGTGGCATCAGTGTGGTCATCCTCGGCGGCACCATCCGTGGTCTCAGGATCGGTGGGGAAGGCGGCGGCCTCATACAAGTGAGGTTGTTCCTCCATCTCCTGGGACAGCTCCCAGAATGCCTTGCCGCCCGAACCCCCGGCCTCATC
>NW_021266739.1:0-11394 GCF_002162155.2 Triticum dicoccoides
GTCCAGATATATCCTTTGCTGTCAACAGAGTATGTCAGTATCTTCAGGCACCTCGTGACACTCATTGGTCTGCGGTGAAGCGCATCTTGCGCTACATTCGCTTCACGTTGTCCTATGGTTTGCACATTCGACCGAACCCCTCTGGGGTCATTTCGGCGTATTCTGATGCGGATTGGGCTGGCAGTCCGGATGACAGGCGATCCACGTGGGGCTATGCTGTGTTCTTTGGTTCTACCTTGATCGCCTGGAGTGCTCGGAAACAGGCTACTGTTTCGCGTAGCAGTACTGAAGCTGAGTATAAGGCTGTGGCTAATGCAACTGCAGAAATTATCTGGGCACAGTCTTTGCTTCAGGAATTGGGTATATCTCAATCACAGTCTCCTATTCTTTGGTGTGATAACATCGGTGCTACATACCTATCTGCTAATCTGGTATTCCATGCCCGAACGAAACACATCGAAGTGGACTATCATTTTGTACAGGAACGGGTTTCTCAGAAGCAACTACAGATCAAGTTCATCTCTTCCAAGGATCAACTTGCAGACATCTTCACCAAGCCATTACCTCTTCCACAGTTCGAGACTTGTCGACGCAATCTTACCCTTCTAGATTCTTTAGGAAGTGGCTAAGATTGAGGGAGGGTGTTAGATTGTACAGCTTCTGTAGTTGCATACGTATATGTACGTATGATGTAATGTTGTACCCCTTCATTATATATATGAGATAGGCCATCCCTAGAGGGTTGAGCCGGTTCCCCCAAACCTATTGTCTTACACCTTGTTACGGCTGTGTCCGCATCCTCGCCGTCAGGCTGCAGAGCCCATGGTGGGCATGTTGATGTTCAGATCGAAAAGAAGACGACTGAGAGGCATGTCTATGTCTTCGTACGGCAATCGGAGACCTACGCCGAGATGAACACTAACCCCTCGTCCAGGGAAAGGGGTGCAACAACTGCGGGATATTTCAGGACACCTAAGGCTTCTGGTGGAAAGCACCTTCCGACGCATGAACCTCCAGATTGCAAGAAGCCACCTAACGGAATTGTGAGTCTGACACCCTCGTCTCTCTCGGGCGCAAGCAAAACAAGCTAGCCGAGTAGTTTAAGTCGCTAGCTATCTAGTGTGTTGCTTTGGTAATTGTACATAGATTCATGCAAGCACAAGCCTATCGGTCTAGTGCATCGATTATAGTATCTCGGTTGGATGCAAATACTACTCCCTCTGTCCCATAATATGAGTGCTTAGTGTAAAAACGCTCTTATATTATGGGACAGAGGGAGTAATTCCCAACTATATATTTTTTGAGATGATTATGGCTATGTCTGTAAAAACTATACCAAATCGCTACATGATACATTGCTTCACCTGATGATGATGCAGACGTATTTCATTTTTCCGGTCAACCGAACAAACTAAACTGATAACTTTTTGTTCATAAGGTTTGGTGCCAATTTTTTTGTCATTATTTTTGTTGTCATTCTACATAAACCGAAATTCAACAAACCCGAATAAACTGAACCTCATTAACCATATAAATTGAACGCCCATCCTACTTGTGTGTGTCATGCCGATGGGTGTCGGGTTGCCTTGTGGGGCGGTTCCACCGGTTGGTATTATTCAAATCAGCAGGAGCTTTCCAATTCGGCTCTGGATGTTGCTGGTCCTAGTCGTTTAGCGTATTTTTCGATGCATGCTCCGCTTTTCATCGCCGTGGAATGTAGTCGACTTTGGCGCCCCTTTGTTTGCGTCATGCTGGGTGGGCATAGGGTTGTCACATGATGACACCAGCCTGGTGTTGGTACACGTAATAGAAAAAAAATCTCCCAGCGATCACCCAGGAACAATATAAAGATGCATATAGGGTCTGGATCAACGATCCTTACCGACTCCGGAGTTGCAACAGAAGTAGGCGAGTCTGTGTAGATTATACTTGGAGTCCCTCGAACCGTTGATGATAATTATTGTCGGAGAATTAGAACCACACCGGGCTTCTAATAATGAGGATTAGGCCTAGCTCTAATCGGTAACTAGGACCAACTAGAACTAGAACTAGATGAACTAGCGGAGGCTCCAAAAACTGTGTATAGAAAAGGGCAAATACCTCAAGTATATATAGGTTAGGAGGAGAGGAGGGACGGCCGACACCATGCCGGAAGGAGGCGGTCCTCCGAAACGAGGTCATGGGCGCAAGACGCGATCGTGCCTTCGTCATGTTCCATCGTCTTCACTTCATCTCGCCCGCCGTCAAAACCACCTCCGCCGGCATAGAAGCCATGATGGTCGATGTCTCCCCAAGCTCAGGTTGGATGGCCACCGTCCGCGGCCGATGTCTCCCCAAGCTCAGGTTGGATGGCCACCGTCCGCGGCCGATGCCTTGCCCTTTCCCTTGGAAGTGGTTGTCGTGTGGCGCACTGAAAGCGCCCATTCACAGTGAGACTCCTCCAAGGCTGCGAGGAGCAAGGACATGGTGCATTGATCGCATTGTTGTAGAAGGTTAATTCAACGCGCTCATGCCAGAGCCGAGACACCATACCTGCATGCATGTTGTTGTGTTGTGGGTGTGCATGTACTCCCTCCGTACCGAAATATTTCTAGTTGAAAAGTTATCACGTAAAATGTAACCGTTTTTACGAAAAGAAAAATATATCTCTATATATCTTAGATGTTGGTGTGAATCTGTTATACTATGCTATACCTTTATGTATTGTCCAATTTGTATAGACTAATTCCATAATCAGTTATATAGACCAAAAATTGGGTTTAGGCTTTCAAAAAACCGCCTTTAGAATTCTGAATACACTCTTAAAATCTTGGGCCTGCCCCTGACACCAGCCAACCAGATAGCATGCATGCATGTATAAAGTATTTTTGCTGCGAGGGACGCATGCATGACCAGCGTGCCGTATCGAGCTTTTTTTCCTTCCTTCCTTTGCGATCCAAAAAGAGGATGGGATGAGTTCCATGCCTCTCACGGAAGCAAAACCGTGCCTCTAACGGAAGGGAAAAATGTTTTCTTTTCCGTTTCCAGGAGGCACATACGTACTTCTCGCGAAAGCACAACCGTGCCTCTTGCGGAAGCAAAACTGTACATCTGGCGGAAGAAGAAAAACAGAAAATGTGTTTTGTTTTTCTATCCGAGACCGAGAGGCACGGGCATGTCTCTCGCGAAAGCATAACCGTGCCTCTAGCGGAAGCAAAACCATACCTATAGCGGAAGGAAAAAAACAGAAAATGCGTTTTTTTTTCTCCTTTTCCAAAAGGCACGGTCGTGTCTCTTGCGGAAGCAAAATCGTGCCTCCTACGGAAGAAAAAGAACTGTTTTCATGATTTTTTTTAAATTTTTTTGACCCAAAAGCAAAGGAAGATGGTGGAAAACAAAAAAATTGAAAAAACAGAAAAAAAGCGTTTCAAAAGCCGAAAACGCGTGTGTAAAAATAAAAAACGAAATACGAAGGGAGTGCAACATGTCGCGGCGGCTGAGAGCGCGCCAAGTGACGCGCTCTCAGCCCACACCCAAGTGATCGTTGGGAGGCTCCTGAAGAAGAGCTCGCCAACTAGTTGCTCTCCAAGGATCCATCATTCCTTCCTTCCGTTGGCGATCGATCGAGCCATCTAGCTGGCTGCGCGCGCGGAAGAAGTGAGGAGGACATGGCCGGTCCTAAGATTATGGAGGCCCATGACGAAACTAGAACCAGGGCGCACAATCATTAAAATAATATAGACAGTGTTACTAGTAAACACTTAAGTGCGTCCAAATCCAATTGTCGTGACAAAATAAATTTTGTATATTACCTTTCGTCTGATACTCATAGATTCAAAGTCATTGTCGATGTATCAATATCGATTTACTCTAACAATTCCATATTAAACATGAAATATTGCTAGACATTTTAATTTAAATCTCCCAATCTTAGCAAATGATAGAATTATGTAATACATTCTAATTAAAAAATAGAATTATACATATTTTCTAGACGCAGTACATATCAATTATATACTTAAGAGGATAGAAATTATACAACTTGGTGGCTTGGCTGTTAAGCAACAACACCACAATTGTAGCGCTGTAGGAGCAGCCAGGGTAGATTTTTCTTTTTGAGTGCAAAGCAAAGCTTTGAAGAAGTGGCAAGACGCATCAACAGCAGACCATGGGCCATCGTGGTTCATATCCAGTGCGCCTTGGCGCACCGGTGCCTGGCTCAGCACAGTGACCCAACGTCTAAGCTCCAATACAGCAAAGGAATTATATGCTCCCTCCGTCTCATAATAAGTGTCTTAACTTTAGTACAAAAAATTGTACTAAAGTTAAGACACTTATTTTGAGACAGAGGGAGTACATCCAAAGGATATTACAGTATTACAGTAATTGGTCGAGCTAAATGAGTTTTGTACAGACAACAAACATTAAAGTTATAATGAAAGTAATGCAGCTACTGCCCTGGATAACTGAGTTTAGCATAGAGCATAGAGATAAAGGATATACCAAAAGCAAGGTATTGTTCCCAAGATAATTGACCTACAATTTTACTCCAAAGCATACAGGCAAAAATGTACCAAAAGCAATGCATAGTGCTTGCTCAGGACAACTAATTTGAACGCGATTGCATCAAGTTCAGTACAAAGCATAAGTACCTAAGTTCTATAACTATAGCCAAGTAGTTCATATCGGCAAGATTAAGTATTGCAACAAATGTTAGCTGCTCATAAAAATAATGAGATAACAGACAATTGGGAACGAAGCGCTGCGAACATCGATAAGTAGGCCATTGTCTTTATTAATCAAAGAACATCTACGGTAGCTTATAGCTGACCATTACTAAGAATTAATACTTTCTCCTTCCCAGTGAAAAGGGTATTTTCTGAGGCGAAGCTAATGCAGATAGTAGTGGCCAATACTTGACAGGCTTCATCTTGCTAGTGATAATATGGAAGATCTACACAAATAATAATAGAATGCGCTAATGAACCCAGGCACTATGCAAGCTATACAGAATTCAGATAAATTTCATACTGAGATTGAACACAAATTAGTACCATTGTGCCTATAGAGTAAAGTGCAGAAGATGGCACTTCACAATTGAAAGATCCAAATTAATATTGCAACAGAAAGAAACGGTGCTTGCAAAAAACAGTGATGTAGGTGGGAGCAACATATCAGTCCTTACATCCATTGGTAACATTAGAGATGCATATGAAATATGTTAACACTGTTAACATTGCAAGTTTCAAAAAGAATGCATAAGAAATATGTTCATTAATAGCATTAGAGATGCATAAGAAATATATAAACACTGTTAACATTGCAAGTTTGAAAAGAATACAAAAACCAGATTCATAATGACTTCGACTGTTATAGCGAAAATCAATAGTAATGGCAGGAGACTTGGCAAGAGAATAAAAATGCAGAGCTTAACATGAATTCGTACATGTAAATTTTAACACCAATGTAATAAGTTGACTTAAAGCAACATAGGTGTACCTACACCGCCTGGCACTGCTAATTCTGGATATGCAAAGGAGCAAACATAAAGTCAGGAGCATGTTAATTGCGGCCAATCCTGATGCTTTGTCTCAACAGGGACATCCACACTTCATCACAATTACTTCGCCATCAGGAGCCCACCATCTCCATTTTGTCATAAACCTAGAAAATGTAACAAATCTGGTGAGATACATTCTTTCATGTTATAACATATCAAGCAGAAGAAAAGAATTGGCTGTACTCTGCACAAAATGACATACTAAGCTCAAAGCAAAAAAAGCAAATACGTATGCAACCGGATGTGATATATGCAACCGATGGTCTGATCGGGGAAGAGAAGTAGCGGATCTACATGATGATATCATGGTCTGGTATGTCATTACAAGTTAACAATTTTTTGTGTTGTAGTTTCACTGTTGCATAATGTACAACACAGACCAATGAATAGACTAACTCGCCTTCAATATTTGGAAATCTATCTTTAGATGGTCCTCGGACAATAATTAATCCAAAGTAGTAAATTGATGTCAGCGGATCCTATTCCTATAATTTTTTAGTACTACAAACAATGGCTTTTTCAGCAAAGTCGTACCATACTAAAGTACCAAGGTAGCAGGAGAGTATCATTAGTACTCCTTCCGTCCAGGAAAAGTTCTCTCCGACAACATTTTGCGAAAAGCGCCTCCCCTTTCTTCCAACAAACTATGCAGTTCTCACTCCGACCGCTTCACTGCTCCGTCGCCGCCCCATGTGCCGGCCGCCTGCTCCATCGCGTCGCTGCCTGCTCCATCGCCTTGGCACGCACCGAACGCCTTCTCCCCATCGTCTCGCCGCTTCTCTTCGTCCGCACCAGGAAATCAGGAGGGAAGCGATTCCCTTTTCTGCAAATCCCGCGACTTGCCAGCTCCGGCAGCGTGCTCATGTCCTGGAGGCAGGTCCTCGAGCTCCTCCTCCCGACCCCGAGTTCCTCGTCCTCGAGCTGCTGCAGAAGTTGCTGGAATTTTGCTACTAGGCCTTTGGCCCAAAGCCCAAGTAAAATTCTGAAATTCTCTTGGCCCATTCATGCACACATGTGAGTGGAGTGAGTGAGGCTAAAGTTTAGTCCCACCCCGGAAGTTGAGAGAGAGTTGCACCTCTTTATAAGGTGAGCTCTTCTACCACTTGTATGAGCATGAGAAGAGGAGACCTACACGCTCGCCTCACCACGCCGCGCCGCGCCGCGCCGCGGGTTGCGGGATTGAGCCGAGCCATGGACAGAGCTATGCACGTTGTCTATATTTTTGCTGCTCGGGAAAATTAATGAGTCGTTAATTAATAAATAATGGACGCGTTAATTACTGAACCGTTTCCGATTCTTTTGGATCGTGACGACTCGGACGTGGGGTTTACTCCCACGACCTGCCCGGCCCGCACTATGTAGTCAGGCGGACGTCTACCCTAGCCGCCGCCGCTTCGTATGGTTTTTCACAACCGTTCCAGATCATTGCACCGCCAAGCAAGTCTTCTCCATCCCTCCTTTCGGCGTGCACCGGGAGAAGGGACAACAGGCCTCCGGAACCCCGCCTCTCGTGATCCTGTACAGGAGAGGGGCGATCAGGTTTTTGGGGAGCGCACTCGCGCGACTACTGGCAGCGAGGACTTCACGAACGACGACTTCTTCCCCGACCTTGGAAACCTCATCCTCAACGACATGGGCGACAACGTCAACACCGGCGGTGCTGCTTCCCCTGCACCGTATGTGATTCTATCCTTCCTGTTCGAGATCGTGGTAGAATTCATGTTTCTAGTATGTGCCCTAGATGTGATCTGTTCATCTTCTATGCTAGTTCACATGATTAGTTTAATCTCTGCTACTGTAAACATGATTTATCTTCTAATTATTCGGATTAAATCTCGTAGTAACTTGCTCATATTTCCAACAATCCAAAAACCTGATTATAGGCAATTTACTCCAAGTGGTTTTGCTGCGCATCTGAAGCCGCCCGCCTTTAAGGGGGCGCAATATAAGAGGTGGCGCACGAGAGCAGTCTACTGGTTTCAGACCATGGGCTGCTATGACGCCACCAAGGGCAAGCCTGAGGGCGATCTTAATCCAGCATAACTGGAAGCTTTTGAGAAGATTGATACTCTCTTTAAAGGCGCTCTTCTGAGTGTTCTGGATGATCCCATTGTGGATTCGTATATGTCGTTTGAAAATGACAAGGACATGTGGGCTGCGCTCGAGGCCAAGTTTGGTGCCTCGGACGCCGGCAGCGAGTTGTACGTCATGGAGCAATTCTATGACTACAAGATGACTGATGAGCGCTCTGTTGTACAGCAGGCTCATGAGATACAGTCGCTCACAAAAGAACTTGAGTACTTCAAGTGTGTGTTGCCGAACAAATTTGTTGTCGGAGGCATCATTGCCAAACTTCCACCTTCGTGGAACAATTTTGCTACTTCCCTGAAACACAAGAGACAGGAGTTTTCCGTTGCGAATCTCATTGCTACTCTTGACGTTGAAGAGAAGGCGAGAGCAAAGGACACATGTGCTCGAGTTGCTGAGGGAGCTTCTAGTGCCCATATTGTACAGACGAAGAACTCCCAACCCAACAAGTTCAAAAACAATAAGAACAAAACTCAGGGCAAAGGCAAGTATGATACAAAGAACAAGCCATCACATTCTACCAACTTCAAGAAGAATTCTCATAAGAAGGGGAAGGGACTTTGCCATGTCTGCAGTGATCCTAATCATTGGGCTCCGAAGTGTCCTAACCGCTTTGAGGAGCGCGAACATGAGAAGAGCGGCAAGTCCGCTAATGTTGTCATCGGTGATATTGATATGAAGGAATCAGGGTACGGTATTTTTCCTACCATCCTTTCAGTATTTCAATCCCCTGATTGGTTAATTGACACTTGTGCCAATGTACATGTTTGTGCTGACGCCTCCATGTTTTCTTCTCACCAGGCAATAGGGACTTCACCCGTGCTGATGGGGAACGGGTCACATGCCATCGTTCGAGGTGTTGGTACGGTCGATCTGAAGTTTACTTCGGGGAAGACTGCGCGTCTGAAGAACGTTCATCATGTGCCGTCCATAAATAAAAATCACGTTAGCGGTTCCCGTTTATGTCGAGATGGTTTTAAGTTGGTTTTCTAATCCAATAAAGTTGTAATTTCTAAGTATGGACAATTTGTTGGAAAAGGCTATGAGAGCGGAGGCTTGTTCCTCCTGTCTTTGTCAGATATTTGCATTAAAGTTATTAATAATGTTTGCCACAACAATGAGTCTGATATTTGGCATTCACGACTTTGTCATATTAACTTTGGTTGCATGACGCGGCTAGCCAATATGAATTTAGTTCCGAAAATATCTACTGTCAAAGGCTCTAAGTGCGTAGTATGTGTGCAAGCTAAGCAACCTCGCAAGTCCCATAAGACTGCAGAGGCAAGAGACTTGGCGCCACTAGAGTTTATACATTCTGATCTTTGTGAGATGAATGGCGTGTTGACAAAAGGTGGAAAGATATACTTGATGACGTTGATTGATGACTCCACTAGATATTGTTATGTGTATCTTCTGAAATCAAAAGATAAGGCTTTAACTTTCTTCAAAAACTATAAAGCTGAGGCAGAGAACCAACTTGATTGAAAAATTAAACGGCTTAGGTCCGATCATGGTGGGGAGTATTTTTCCAATGAATTTGATCTATTTTGTGCGGAACATGGTATAATCCATGAGAGGACGCCTCCCTACTCACCTCAGTCAAATGGGGTAGCCAAAATAAAGAACCGAACTCTAACTGATATGGTTAACACCATGTTAGACACATCGGGTCTTTCCAAGGAATGGTGGGGGAGGCGCTAATGACTGCGTGTCATGTCGTAAACCGAGTTCCCACAAAGCCTAAGACCATGACTTCATTTGAGGAATGGGAAAGAAAAAGATCGAAACTCTCTTACCTACGTACTTGGGGTTGTTTGGCGGAAGTCAATATACCAATTCCCAAGAAGCGCAAGCTTGGACCAAAAACCATCGATTGTGTTCTTCTGGGCTATGCTTTTCATAGCATTGGCTATAGATGTTTGATAAGAAAATCAGAGGTATCTGACATGCATGTTGTTACGATTATGGAGTCGAATGATGCAACTTTCTTTGAGGACATATTTCCTATGAAGGATATGTTGAGTTCATCAAATCAGGAGATACCTACTCCATCTAGTGAAGAATTCGTTGTAATTCCTAAACCCACTATTGCGATGGAACATGTTGAGAATCCTGTTGAGGGTGAAAATGGAACTCCTATGAGGAGAAAGAGACAGAGGACTGCAAAGTCTTTTGGTGATGATTTCATTGTGTACCTTGTGGATGACACACCCATGACTATTTTAGAAGCCTATGCATCTCCTGATGCTGACTACTGGAAGGAAGCTGTTCGTAATGAGATGGATTCCCTCTTAGCTAACGGTACTTGGGAGTTCACTAGCCATCCTTATGGGTGCAAACCTGTAGGATGTAAGTGGGTGTTCAAGAAGAAGCTTAGACATGATGGTACGATTGAAAAGTACAAGGCACGGCTTGTGGCCAAGGGTTATACCCAGAAAGAAGGTGAAGACTTCTTTGATACTTACTCACTCGTGGCTAGACTGACCACAATTCGGGTGCTACTATCATGAAATGGACGTTAAGACAGCTTTCCTCAATGGAGAGTTGAAGGAAGACATTTACATGGATCATCCAGATGGTTTTGAAGTACCTGGTCAGGAAGGAAAGGTGTGCAAGTTATTAAAGTCTTTATATGGCCTTAAACAAGCTCCTAAGGAGTGGCATGAAAAGTTTGAAAGAACATTAACAGCTGCCGACTTTGTAGTAAACGATGGTGACAAGTACGTGTACTATCGCTATGGTGGGGGCGAAGGAGTAATTCTTTGTCTCTATGTCGACGACATACTGATCATTGGAACTAAACTTGATTTAATCAAGGAGGTTAAGGATTTCTTATCTCGCTGTTTTGAGATGAAGGATCTAGGAGTAACTGATGTTATCTTAAACATCAAGCTGCTGAGAGATGAGAATGGTGGGATCACACTGCTTCAGTCTCACTATGTGGAAAAGGTCTTGAGTCGTTTTGGGTATAGCGACTGCACGCCTTCTCCAGCTCCATAGGATGCTAGTGTGTTGCTTCGAAAGAACCGACGGATTGCTAGAGATCAACTGATATATTCTCAGATTATTGGCTCGCTTATGTATTTGGCGAGTGCCACGAGGCCTGACATCTCTTTTGCTATGAGCAAGCTGAGTCGGTTTGTGTCAAAGCCGGGAGATGATCATTGGCATGCGCTTGAGAGAGTTATGCGCTATTTGAA
Source organism: Triticum dicoccoides (assembly GCF_002162155.2). NCBI lineage: Eukaryota > Viridiplantae > Streptophyta > Magnoliopsida > Poales > Poaceae > Triticum > Triticum dicoccoides. The sequence continues at coordinate 10,828 of NW_021266739.1, forward strand.
AGGCACCGCGAGCTATGGGATTCACTACACCGGGTATCCAAGGGTACTGGAGGGTTATAGTGACTCAAACTGGATATCTGATGCTGATGAGATTAAGGCTACAAGTGGTTATGGTTTTACACTCGGTGGTGGCGCTGTTTCCTGGAAGTCTTGCAAGCAGACCATCTTCACAAGGTTAACTATGGAAGCAGAACTCACAGCATTAGACAGTGCCACTGTTGAAGCAGAGTGGTTTCGTGAACTCTGGATGGACTTACCTATGGTTGAAAAACCAATACCCCCTATCCTGATGAATGTGATAATCATACTGTGATCGTCAAGATAAACAGTTCAAAGGACAATATGAAGTCCTCAAGACATGTGAAGAGGAGACTAAAATCTGTCAGAAAATTGAGGAACTCCAGAGTTATTACGTGGGATTATATCCAAACATCGAAAAACTTGGCAGATCCCTTCACAAAGGGTCTATCACGTAACGCGATAGATAATGCATCGATGGAGATGGGCTTGAGACCCACAACATGAGTTGTCCATAGTGGTAACCCACTCTATGTGATCGGAGATCCC
>NW_021266740.1:0-2041 GCF_002162155.2 Triticum dicoccoides
TTGTATTGATGTCCTCATCATCCTCCCCTTCTTGAAATGAAGTCGTCCTCGACGGAAGTTCATCTTCCTCACCCAAATAAGGCTTCAAATCTGCAATGTTAAAAGTGGGACTAACCCCAAAATCTGCAGGCAGCTCAAGTTTATATGCATTATCATTTATTTTCTCTAACACCTTAAAGGGACCATCAGCACGTGGCATTAACTTTGATTTGCGCAAATCAGGAAATCTATCCTTACGCAAATGTAACCAAACAAGATCTCCAGGTGCAAACACAACATGTTTTCTACCCTTATCTCCAGCAAGTTTATATTTAGCATTCATGCGCTCAATGTTTTCCTTAGTTAACTCATGCATTTTTAAAATCAATTCAGCACATTGTTTAGCATCAAAATTAACCTTCTCCGAAGATGGAAGATGCAACAAATCAATAGGTGCACGAGGTAGGAAACCATACACAACTTCAAAAGGGCACATCTTAGTAGTAGAATGCAATGAACGATTATAAGCAAATTCAATATGAGGCAAGCATTCCTCCCACATTTTCTTATTATTCTTCAAAACAGCCCTAAGCATAGTAGACAACGTTCTATTGACTACTTCAGTTTGTCCATCAGTTTGGGGGTGACAAGTAGTACTAAAAAGCAGTTTAGTCCCCAACTTAGCCCATAAACATCTCCAAAAGTGGCTAAGAAATTTAGTATCACGATCAGAAACAATAGTATTTGGCACACCATGCAAGCGAATAATTTCACGAAAAAACAAATCAGCAACATTAACAGCATCATCGCTTTTATGACATGGTATAAAGTGTGCCATGTTCGAGAATCTATCCACGACAACAAATATGCTATCCCTCCCCTTCTTTGTTCGAGGTAAACCTAAAACAAAGTCCATAGATATATCCTCCCAAGGAACACTAGGTACAGGCAAAGGCATATATAAACCATGAGGATTGAGTCGTGACTTAGCTTTTTGACATGTAGTGCAGCGAGCAATAAAACGCTCAACATCCCGTCTCATCTTTGGCCAAAAGAAATGTGTAGCAAGTACGTCCTCCGTCTTCTTCACGCCAAAGTGTCCCATTAATCCTCCTCCATGCGCCTCCTGCAACAACAAAAGGCGAACGGAGCTAGCTGGAATGCATAGCTTGTTAGCGCGAAACACAAATCCATCGTTAACAACAAACTTGTTCCACATTCTTCCTTCTTTACAATTCTGCATTACATCTTTAAAATCAGCATCATGCACATATTGATCTTTGATGGTCTCTAAACCAAATATTTTGAAGTCAAGTTGTGAAAGCATAGTATAGCGACGAGACAATGCATCGGCAATAACATTTTCTTTTCCCTTCTTGTGTTTAATGACATAAGGGAAAGTCTCAATGAATTCAACCCATTTAGCATGTCTACGATTCAGTTTAGCTTGACTTTTCATATGTTTCAAAGATTCATGATCAGAATGTATAACAAATTCTTTGGGCCATAAATAATGTTGCCATGTTTCTAAAGTCCGAACAAGAGCATATAATTCTTTATCATAAGTAGAATAATTCAGACTAGGCCCACTCAATTTTTCAGAAAAGTATGCAACAGGTTTGCCATCTTGTAATAACACACCTCCTAATCCAATTCCACTAGCATCACATTCAAGCTCAAAAGTCTTATTAAAATCAGGAAGTTGGAGTAAAGGAGCATGTGTCAACTTATCTTTCAATACCGTGAAGGCTGCTTCCTGTGCGGTACCCCAAAGAAAAGGCACATCTTTCTTTGTAAGCTCATTGAGAGGTGCAGCAATGGTGCTGAAATCTCTCACAAAACGCCTATAGAATCCAGCGAGGCCAAGAAAACTCCTCACTTGTGTGACCGTTTTGGGCTGCGGCCAACTCTCAATAGCTTCAATCTTGGCTTTATCAACTTCAATTCCCTGTGGAGTAACAACATAGCCAAGAAAAGATACTCGGTCGGTGCAAAAGGTGCACTTCCCAAGGTTACCAAACAAACGTGCATCACGTAGAGCAATAAAAACAGCACGTAAATG
>NW_021266741.1:0-2452 GCF_002162155.2 Triticum dicoccoides
AGATATAAGATGAACTTATACCAAAGGAATAATTTATTTAAAAGAAGCTTTAATGATAGGATATATATCGCGTCCATGGGCATGAACACAAGTTCAAGGTCGACTCCCACTTCTCCAATGCATACCCTTTCATTCACTTCTCGCTTTCGATAAAGTTATAGCGTTGAAATCTTATCTGGCAAAATGCCAGAAGAGTACGACTCGTGAAAACTTTCGAGTTCACACATATTAAAGAAGGCATAGGTTCAACCCATCTGGGCATCTTAGAATCATATACCAGAATCTTTAGAAGTAAATAACTCAAGCTCAAAGGCAAAGCATGGTTGAGAAAGCAGACGATACAATTTACCAAAGGCATTATGTATCCGAGGAAAGGCTCACAAGGTTATTGAATATGAAGGGCGTTGTCAGATAAAATCCAACAAAGGATCTGGTGGTCCACAAGGGATCTGACGTGAGCATCGGTACTCAACTAGAGGAAGCAAATTATAGAAACAACTGACTAACTCAATTGTCAAATGCAAAGGAATTATGATTTCCAAATCAAGGGATCAGAAGCAATGCTCTAATTAGGGGTGGATAAGTTGAATAGCCTTAGGGTACAATCAAAGACAATTGGATTGGTCGAGAACCAATTCCAGTTAAAAGAATGGAAGCTCAGCCGGAAAGGTAATTTATAAGGATCAATGATGATTGCGTGTATTCGCAGAATATTGAGTCAACAGACTCAAAATGATAATGACAAGGGATGTCATTAAGACTACGAGACTTATGGGATTAACCATAATGCAAGCAAGCAATAATTTCAAGAGCCAAAGGCTCCAGAGAATTTTCGGAAGATCGAATATTATTTTGAAGACTTTTGTAAAACACATGAACAACTGGGGATAAGCGGATACTCGACAAGTGCGAGAATTATCCATAGGGGTATTCAGGTGACAAGGAATTGCAAGACAGTAAGCACAAGATATTCTCGGATCAATAGAGAGAATTTCGGGGTATCTTGTAATAACAAGATCAACTGGGAATAAAAGTAAGAACGTCAAGTGTATGTATTTACCCATAGGGATATTTCGATGGTAGGGAATTGCAAAAGCAGTGGGCACAAAGTCTCAAACGAGTTTCGGCGAGTAACTTCGAAATCTTCTGGTGCAGCAGGCGGTCATCGGTAACAAATGGCTCTCCGGGAGAAAGTACTTGCGAGAACCTATAGTTAGTTTTGTTTTTAGCAAAATCATTTAACCCGAATAGAAGAGAGCTCAGAGTCCCAGAGTAAAGATCGAGGAGTAAAAGATCCTAATACCACCCAATGGCGACGTGGGCCCATGGGCCACACAGCCAAGTTAGTAAAAGTTTTGTAAAGTCTAGACTCGACTTCGGCCAAGGAGTTGGAAGGGGGATTCCTACAGGCAGTCGGCTCTGATACCAACTTGTGACGCCCCCGATTCAATCGTACACTAATCATGCACGCAAATGTGTACGATCAAGATCAGGGACTCACGGGAAGATATCACAACACAACTCTACAAATAAAATAAGTCGTACAAGCATCATAATACAAGCCAGGGGCCTCGAGGGCTCAAATACAAGTGCTCGATCAAAGACGAGTCAGCGGAAGCATCGATATCTGAGTACAGACATAAGTTAAACAGGGTGCCATAAGATGGCTAGCACAAACTGGGATACAGATCGAAAGAGGAGCAGGCCTCCTGCCTGGGATCCTCCTAGGTCACTCCTGGTCGTCGTCAGCGGGCAGCACGTAGTAGTAGGCACCTCCGGTGTAGTAGGGGTCGTCGTCGACGGTGGCGTCTGGCTCCTGGACTCCAGCATCTGGTTGCGACAACCAGAAAGAAAGGAAAAGGGGAAAAAGGGGGGGAGAAAGCAACCGTGAGTACTCATCCAAAGTACTCGCAAGCAAGGAACTACACTACATATGCATGGGTATATGTGTAAGGAGGCCATATCGGTGGACTGAACTGCAGAATGCCAGAATAAGAGGGGGATAGCTAATCCTGTCGAAGACTACGCTTCTGGTAGCCTCCGTCTTGCAGCATATAGAAGAGAGTAGATTGTAGTCCTCCAAGTAGCATCTCCAAGCAGCATCTCCAGTAGCATCGCATAGCAATATCCTACCCGGCGATCCTCTCCTCGTCGCCCTGCGGAAAAGCGATCACCGGGTTGTCTGTGGAACTTGGAAGGGTGTGTTTTATTAAGTATCCGGTTCTAGTTGTCATAAGGTCAAGGTACAACTCCAAGTCGTCCTGTTACCGAAGATCACGGCTATTCGAATAGATTAAACTTCCCTGCAGGGGTGCACCACATAGCCCAACACGCTCGATCCCATTTGGCCGGACACACTTTCCTGGGTCATGCCCGGCCGCGGAAGATCAACACGTCGCAGCCCCACCTAGGCAAAACAGAGAGGCCAGCACGCCGGTCTAAACCTAAGCGC
>NW_021266742.1:0-3054 GCF_002162155.2 Triticum dicoccoides
GATTGTTACACGAATTGCTTAGGACTTCCTAATTTATTATGATTTTTGGAGTTCCAGAAGTATAGGTTTGATACGGATTACTAAAGACTATTCTGTTTTTGACAGATTTTGTTTTCTATGTGTTGTTTGCTTATTTTGATGAATCTGTGAGTAGTATCGGAGGGTATGAACCATAGATAAGTTGGAGTACAGTAGATATTACACCAATATGAATTTAGAATGAGTTAATTACAGTACCAATGTGATGGTTTTATTTTATTTCACTAACGGAGCTTATAAGATTTCCTGTTGAGTTTTGTGTTGTGGAGTTTTCAAGTTTTGGGTAAAGATACGATGGACTATGGAATAAGAAGTGGAAAGAGCCTAAGCTTGGGGATGCCCAAGGCACCCCAAGGTAATATTCAAGAATATCCAAAAGCCTAAGCTTGGGGATGCCCCGGATGGCATCCCCTCTTTCGTCTTCGTTCATTGGTAACTTTACTTGGAGCTATATTTTTATTCACCACATGATATGTGTTTTGCTTGGAGCGTCATTTTATTTTGTTAGTATGTGCTTGCTGTTATTTAGAATAATGTTTTTCATCTTTAGTTTCAATAAAGAAGTCAAGGATAGCCTTTGCCATGCTTATTGTGCTATTATACATGTTGCTGTTTGAAAAACAGAAAGTTTACCGCTGTTGGAAAAATTCCCTAGAAAAGTCAGAGAGTGGTATAATGTTGAATCTTTTTGCATATTGAGCTCTGATAAATTTATTACAGTGGGAATTTGAGTTCATAATTTTTGTAGTCAGGGAAGTATTGATACTATTGCATCCTTTACAGACTGTACTGTTTTGGCAGATTGTTGTTATGGTTGCATTGTTTGCATATGTTTGCTTAATTAATGATTCTATTTGAGGATGGGAGTATTAAATATGCAGAGGCATTTAGTATGCAATGTTGAATAATAATTTAAGTGATTTGTTACAGTAGAAAATGATACGGTTTTGCATTGGTTTATACTAACCTATCTCACGAGTTCTTGTTGAGTTTGTTGTGAATGAAGCTTTTGATAAAAAGAGAAACCATGATATGAGAGGAATTAAGGAGACACAAAATTTCAAGATTGGGGATGCCCAAGGCACCCCAAGATAATATTTCAAGAAGTCTCAAGCATCTAAGCTTGGGGATGCCCCGGTAGGCATCACATCTTTCTTCTTCAACAACTATCGGTTAGTATCTGTTGAGCCTAAGTTTTTGCTTCTTCACATGAGTTGTGCTATCCTTGCAATATAGTTTTCCTTTGCTTTGCTTGCTATTCGAATAAAGTATCAAGATCTGAAATTATTAAATGAGAGAGAGTCTTCGCATAGTTGCATAATTATTTAGCTACTCATTGACCTTCACTTATATCTTTCGGAGTAGTTTGTCATTTGCTCATAGTGCTTCACTTATATCCTTTGAGCTTGATATTTTTGCTCTAGTACTTCACTTAGATCTTTTAGAGCACGGTGGGGGATTTGTTTTAAAGGAACTAATGATCTCTCATGATTCACTTAGATTATTTATAGAGTCTTTAATAGCATGTTGCTTAATGTTAATATACTTGGTGTTCAAGATATGTGAAACTTTCTTTTGAGTGAATTGAATACTAAGATAAGTTTGATGCTTGATAATTGTTTTGAGATATGGAGGTGATAATATCATAGTCGTGCTAGTTGGGTGATTATGAATTTGAGAAATGCTTGCGTTGGAGTTTGCAAATCCCGTAGCATGCACGTATGGTTAAAGTTATGTAACAAATTTGAAACATGAAGTGTACCTGGCTTGTGCATCCTTATGAGTGGCAGTCGGGGACAAGCGATGGTCTTTTCCTACCAATCTATCCCCCTAGGAGCCTGCGTGTAGTACTTGAATTTTTGATGACTTCTAAATTTTTGCAATAAGTATATGAGTTCTTTGACTAATGTTGAGTCCATGGATTATACACACTTTTACCTTTCCACCATTGCTAGCCTCTTCGGTACCGTGCATTGCCCTTTCCCACCTTGAGAGTTGGTGCAAACTTCGCCGGTGCATCCAAAACCCGTAATACGATACACTCTATCACACATAAACCTCCTTATATCTTCCATCATCATCATCATGACATACATTACTTTTGTCATATTGTCATTGCATGATCTTGTAGTTGACATCGTATTTGTGGCAAAGCCACCATGCATTATTTTCCATACATGTCACTCTTGATTCATTGCACCATCCAGGTACACCGCCGGAGGCATTCATATAGAGTCATATCTTGTTCTAGTTTTGAGTTGTAATCCTTATGGTTGTAATCAATAGAAGTGTGATGATCATCATTATTAGAGCATTGCCCAAAAAAAGAGAAAGGCCCAAAAAAAGAAAGGCCAAAAAAAAGAGAAAGGCAAAAAAAGGCCCAAAAAATTTAAAAAAAGGGGCAATGCTACTATCTCTTTTTCCACACTTGTGCTTCAAAGTAGCACGTTGTTTTTCATGTAGTGAGTCTCATATATTGTGCTTCAAAGTAGCACCTTGTTATTCATGTGGTGAGTCTCATAATTTGTCTTTTTATACTAGTGGGAATTTTTCATTATAGAACTTGGCTTGTATATTCCTACAATGGGCTTCCTCAAATGCCCAAGGTCTTCGTGAGCAAGCAAGTTGGATGCACACCCGCTAGTTTTCTTTTGTTGAGCATTCATAGCTCTAGTGCATCCGTTGCATGGAAATCCCTACTCCTCATGTTGACATCAATTGATGGGCATCTCCATAGCCCGTTGATTAGCCTCGTCAATGTGCGACTTTCTCCTTTTTTGTCTTCTTCACACAATCCCCATCATCATATTCTATTCCACCCATAGTGCTATATCCATGGCTCGCGCTCATGTATTGCGTGAAGGTTGAAAAACTTTGAGATTATTTACGTATGAAACAATTGCTTGTCTTGTCATCAGGGGTATAGAAGTTGGGAACATCTTTGTGTGATGAAAATGAACCATAGCCTAACTATATGATTCTGTGGGGATGAACTTTCTTTTGCCATGTTATTTT
>NW_021266743.1:0-1279 GCF_002162155.2 Triticum dicoccoides
ATCGCCCGCATGTGATGGATGGCGTAGTAGGCACCCTTCTGACCGCCAGGCGGCTGCTTGACGCAGCAGAACATCGTATTGTGGGAGAACACGTGCTTGCCGTACTTACGAATAGGCCTGGTGAAGGTGCCTCCAGATTGGGCGTAGCCGGGGAGAACATCATCAAGAACCTTCTTGACATTTGTGTAGTCTACGTTCGACTGACGGTCCGGGTCAAAATACGTGGCCATAGAATATTTGGGGCTTAGGAGGATGAGCGTGCAACGTGTGTCACTGCAGAAAACACGGAATGTTAAAAGAAAAACGATCGAAATGTAAGAATTCATATGTTACGGGCCGGTTGAGGGGAGGACTTACTCGGGAAAGTAAGGCACGAGGAAGTTATCCTTATCTTGGTTTGCCAGAATGACGCCTTTGAGGTAAGAACTCGCGACTTGCCGGTCCCCAGGGCTGCCCAAGATCTTGGCACGCATGTAGAAGGGGTCGACTATCACGATGTCCGGGGTCTTGTCGCGAATGATCCGCATCTCCATACTCAGCGAAAATAGCCGAACGAAGGTGTAGTGCAGCGGATGAAGGTTCAACATAGCATGGATGTCATCAAAACGCAGGACGATCGTACGCCCGATGGAGTTATCCACAAAGCCCTTGCCCTCTGGCACCTTGGCCGCGAAAATCGGGTATGCCACATCCTTCTCTCTGAGACGCCGCTTCTCCAAAGCAAGAACACTGTCATGCAGACTCCGCATAGCACCGGTTGCAGCATTGAGCATATTTGTCGGTACCATCGCCCTACCCGCCACATGCACCCTCCTCGAGATATCCTGCGGTGAAGGTGGCCCGTCCTGAGCATGGATCGTACTCGGTGCCGGCTGGCTCGCACCCTTCTTAGTCTTTCTTTTGCGTGCCTTCTTCTTCTCCTGTAATGGGACCGAGTTCTACTCACAGACCGCCTTCTTGAGTGTGTTGGGGCTGATAATATTTCGCACCTCGCCTATCTGAGGCTCGGTGAAGTCGGCAGCTGGAGGCGTCTCCTGAGAGCTGAACGCCAGACGGCGCCTGTTGCAACTTGGCTTCTCCGCGGTACGAGCTAGATCGCACACGTCTTTTGTTGGGTTTGGTTCTTGAGAAGGAGGCCCCATGAAGTCGCCATCGTACCCATGCTCGGCAAAGTACTGATCGACATTGCCAAATGTATCATCGTCGTCGTCGTCGTCGTTCTGATCCTGTGCCATATGCATGTTTGGATCCAGTGGCATAGGGATGTCCGGCACCGTTA
>NW_021266744.1:0-1344 GCF_002162155.2 Triticum dicoccoides
GAGTCGGGGTCCTGACACCCCCCATCAATACCAGGGTTTCTAAAGACCAATGTCTTATAAAAGCTACAACTCCTATATCTCTATCTCCTTTACATACATACACAGTACATCCATATAATGTATCAGCAAACAAAAAGCACAAAAGAGGATGATTTTATTTTGCTTCCCAATTCAAGCAAATATAAGAATGATCTGTTCAAAAATTCATTCATGCATAGTATTCGGACTCATAAATTATCTCATTCGTGTACAAAATTTTGGCTCGATAGCCATGGACACACATAGCATTGGAGAGAGCAGAAGAGGAACCAGTGGCTTACATATGCCGGAGGCGTCGGGGTGGGTGACAGATAAGGAGAGATCCCATACATTAATAAATCCAGTCGGGGTTGTAGATATGGCAGTAGAAACCATTAAGGATGGGCTGCTTCACATCTCTAGGGATGCTGATGTCATCCTCTGCAATTAGACTAGTCGCAGTAAACAAGCAGTGGTACTAACAAGGAAAGCAATGACAAACTTGACCGCAACAATAAAAGGGCGAAAAAATCAATCAAAATTGTCCCTATTCTACCAAGTGAGGAAAAAAGAATTCAAACAAACATGGAGAGCAGCGTGAGAGAGAACATGTTGTTCAAGTTTAACCCACTCATCCAACTTCCTATTGACTGCAGTTTCTAAATAAGGTGTTTGACACTCATTCGGTGATTGCTTTGCCATTTCATAACACTGAATATAACAGAACAAAAACAAATTAAACCATGAGTCCATCATGAACCCAGATAAGCCAGGCCAAGACCAAGCATAAATCTGTTCTGATCTTTAGGATGACTGGGGATAGATAGATAGTAACCTTACAAAGGATAGACAGATGAATCAGCCATACGAAAGTCACAAAGGAGAGATTTTTATTGTATTTCCAGAAAAATTTCAATAGCTCCTCCTATTTTCTTCGTATATAGACGCTTTCTAACCAGGAAACAGTGATCATTATCTTTCCCCCATTAATACCAGGATTTCTAAAAGCCAATGTCTTCCTAACAGCTACAACTCCTATCTTTCTCCATCTCCTTTACATACATACACAATACACCCATACGATGGATCGGCAAACAAAAAGCACAAAGGAGATGATTTTATTTGGATTCCTAATTCAAGCAAATATAAGGAAGATCTGTTCAGAAAACCATTCATGCATGCTGTTTGGAACTCAAAAATTATCTCAAATGTACAAAAATTGGCTCGATGGCTGTGGGCACACAAAGCATGGGAGAGAACAGAGGAGGAATCAGTGGCTTACCTATGCCGGAGGCGTTAGAGTGAGCACCAGATAAGGTGATATCC
>NW_021266745.1:0-1231 GCF_002162155.2 Triticum dicoccoides
ATTGAAAATCACTACAAAATGAATTCTGGAAATGTTGAAACTTGGCATGGTATCATCATTTCACCCGCATAGCATGTGCTAAAGAGTAGAGAGGGTCACGGCATAAACTGAATGCACTTCGTGTACAAACAGACAAACTCTTTCGGAGTATCAGGGTTTCGGACGACAACTCATCTGTTACACGGGCACTTCAATGTTTTTTTAAACTTATTTGAACTCCGGACTTCTTTTGTGTTCAGTATGCTGCATTCAAAGCGACGTCATCAATTTCCAACATGTTCTCACATGATTTGTTGTTTTTCGGTCATTTACCTAATTGTTTAGAGAGCTAAATGACCGTGAAATTGAAAATCCCTACAAAATGAACTCTGAAGATGTTGAAACTTGGCATGGTATCATCATTTCACCCGCATAGCATGTGCGAAAGAGTAGAGAGGGTCACGGAAAAAACTGGACGCACTTCATGTACAAATTGGACAAACTCTTTCGGAGTATTAGGGTTTCGGACGAGAACTCATCTGTTACATGGGCACTTCAATGTTTTTTAAACTTATTTGAACTCCGGACTTCTTTTGTGTTCACTATGCAGCATTCAAAGCGGCGTCATCAATTTCCAACATGTTCTGACATCATTTATTGTTTTTCGGTCATTTACCTAATTGTTTAGAGAGCTAAATGACCGTGAAATTGAAAATCACTACAAAATGAATTCTGAAAATGTTGAAACTTGGAATGGTATCATCATTTCACCCGCATAGCATGTGCGAAAGAGTAGAGAGGGTCACGGCAAAAACTGGACGCACTTCGTGTACAAACTGGACAAACTCTTTCGGAGTATCAGGGTTTCTGACGAGAACTCATCTGTTACACGGGCACTTCAATGTTTTTTGAACTTATTTGAACTCCAGACTTCTTTTGTGTTCAGTATGCAGCACTCAAAGCGACGTCATCAATTTCCAACATGTTCTGACATCATTTGTTGTTTTTCGGGCATTTACCTAATTGTTTAGAGAGCTAAATGACCGTGAAATTGAAAATCACTACAAAATGAATTCTGAAAATGTTGAAAGTTGGCATGGTATCATCATTTCACCCGTATAGCTTGTGCGAAAGAGTAGAGAGGGTCAGGGCATAAACTGGACGCACTTCGTGTACAAACTGGACAGACTCTTTCGGAATATCAGGGTTTCGGACGAGAAGTCATCTGTTACACGGGCACTTCAATGTTTTT
>NW_021266746.1:0-4147 GCF_002162155.2 Triticum dicoccoides
TCACGCCCGCCTCGCGATCCCTTAACCACCTGGACCTAGTCCTACTCCAGCCCGATGGATGCGCACACGCACGCACACCCCGGAGCTACGCACGCACACACGCACGCAGCCTGGACACTAGTCAGACACACCCCAGACCATGGCCAGACTACACACAAGTCGGACCATGGCCATACAATGGTCAGACTATGCCTAGTTTATGACTCACGCCACCACAGACTACACCCGACACGCCCAGCTCGCGCACGCACACGCTCTGGACGTAGTCGCCGTGGCTTATTGACCATCAGTCCATTGTTATGATTTGAAGTTAATCAATCAGTATATTGGCATTCCTCAGTGTCTGGTTTGTCGCTGCCTGTGTGGTGCCTCTGCCATCAAGGCATCATCATGTCGCTTCGGTCCAGCGCACATCATGGGATACCTCCTTTGTGATGGGTTTCTTCATTAAGCGAAGATGGTTCGATTAGAGGCACTTCTCCGTTAAGCAGAAATATATCCTATTATTTTTGCGCAGTCAGAATTTCAAAACTAGTATCAACTATGTTACTGTTTAGTGCTGACGCTATGCTGAAATCAGCTTGTTCACTGACAACTCTGGTAGATTAACTTCATGTGTGAGTCTCCTGTGTTCAGTTGATGCCTCATGCTTTTTCAGATATTTATTACTATTAGCAGTGTTGTTGGGTAATCCAAACAGCATCAGTTAGTTTAGGTTAATCGTGATCAAGGTGGCCGGCGACTAGGCTGCTGCGTAATAGTAGTTGGAGTTGTCTTAGGAATAGTCACGTAAGTTTGTGTCCGATTCAGTACTTGTGCGTGTCCTAGTTAAAGTAGAGGCTCTACTTTTGACCCCTTTACTTGTGCACGGGCAGTCGGAGCCGCCACGCGCCATGGCCGCACATAGCAGGGCAAAGGAGGGGAGCTGGAGAGAAGCCGAGAGCACGAGACAAACAAGGCGACATCAAGGACCAAGGCCACAGAGAGCAGATGGACGGAGCAGGTTCCCCTGGCAAGACCCTTGCCGGGGACAGCCCCGGCAAGGCCCTTGCCGGGGCTGCTCGCCCACATCAGCGGAGTGAGCAACCCTCGAACCCACGGTCTCCAACACCATCAACTACGTTGGGCCAGGGCTCGGGAGGTACCTCGATGGTGGCATGCAGATCTTTGTGAAGACAAAGGATACTCAAGATCAGATGAGGATTGGAGGGCAACAATCCTCGCCAAGATCCTTACCAAGAAAAATCCACAAGGCCCCCGGCAAGATCCTTGCCGGGGATGACAGCGCGCCATGACAAGACCCATGCCGAACCACCCGGCAAGACCCTGCCAGGCCCGCACCGTTCACATACAGCTGCCAGCCCAACCAGCTGGGCAGGAACCTGCGTAGCAACATGCGGCTTCCAGGCCAACTCAGCACACACCTGCGTGACAGCATGCAGATCTTCATGGAGGCTCCACCACCGCGCCACCTCAGTTGCTTGCCTGCCTACATGGCACCGCATGCATCACTGGCCAGGGCACGTGCCGAAGAGAGGAGGAGCGGCGACGAACGGGACGGGCCTCACTCCCGTCCCCGATAAAGTGAGGGGACACCTAAACCGCGCATTAAATGTGTCTTGTCCTATAACACGAGTAATAAGCTCGCAGCACTGTAGGCCTTTCCACCTCCTGTGTGCCACTGTGGCAGCCCCTTTCGCCTATAAAATGAGGCCCCATGGCGTACTGGAAAAGGATTCGACTCTTTAGAACCACAAAGCGCCCGTAGCTAGTTCAAGAACTCAAGAACACGCAATACATCCACAAAGCAGGACTAGGGTTTTACGCATCCCCGCGGCCTGAACCTGGGTAAACGATCCTTGTGCTGGTTACTGGTCCCGTTCTTCTCACAACCCCGCGCCCCGCAACCGTAGTAGGGATTTTTATGATCCCATAGGTGTCGTTTCCCACCGACAGGTACCATTGTCATAACTTGTATGCATATAGGTATGGTTTCTGAAGTCTAAAAACATTAGTAACAGAGTAGCAACATTGATGAAAGAAAAAAAATCCAAACATCTAGCTTTACATATCACCACGACGCCACATATATGCAACTTCTAATGGATTTTAGTAAACAAATCATCATCTCTTGTCAAACATTGTAATGATGCCAGCCTGAGGCTTATAATCAGGTGCTGGGAGCTAACTTTGCCACAACAATACAACATAGGAAAGTCGAGAAAATTGAACTTCACTGCCATGAAGCAACACATACCAGTGGGAGTACGGTTTATCATAACACTATGGCTGACTTCGGTCAGTGTGAACCAAAGAGCGCGTACTGACAAGTGAATCCCAAGTTGTGGTAAGATTCTCTTAGAATGGTTGATCCTGTGGGTGTACATTTTGTGGCCACAACTTTGTGAAGCTAGGCAAAATGATTGAGAGACTGAGAACACCATGAGACGCTTCAACTCTAAGAGCCAAACATGGATGGCTTTTCAGGGTGGACATGTTCTTCCCAACACCTCCAATCCCCAAGACAACAATAAGAGTTACATGCATTCCCGCACAAAATAGTCACTAGAGGCGCACACTAAGTTGTCCACACTGCTGTTTCACACTTTGGTCGTGTATATAAGATGATGCAAAGAAGTGAGAAAAAAGAGTACATATTGTAAACATCACTTTGTCAGTCGAGTGGGTGGTGTAAATGAAGGTGATAGCAGGCGAAACATTTGAGGAATAATTGTATAGATATGTATACTCAGTACTATATGTAACATGCGAGGATACTGAGAAATGAAAAGAAACTAGTAGCAGAATTAGAGGGCATGGAAGGGTAACTCATGGCAGTTCCAAAGTGAGTGATGGCTCATTGAGTCATTAGTAAGTATAATTGTAATGTCACTTGCCCACGGTGGAGCTCCGTTCTTCAGTCGAGCAACGTGTGGTGTCCTGACATTAATGTGTTTTCAGTGGGATGGAGAAAGAAAACATGACTAGAGGTGAAAGTCCCCTTCTACTCCCAAGCTCATTTGAGCTCGCGATGAGTAGTAAATTCTGAAAAAAAGAGAAAAAAAAACTGATTTTCATCTTGACAAATGCCTTCAAATATACCATTTTTATAGCATTGATTTTGTTTATTTTTTTACCACGACTTCCAGAAATGTCATTTTATTACAAATTTTTGCGAACACACAAAACATTTGTCAAAGCTTGCACACAAAAATTCAGAATGTTTTGAAATTTTCTACTATTTTTTTGCATATTAATACATGTCTCATTTATATCAAAAAAATTATACTACAAGCCACATACACAACGACCGGCGAGCGCACAGGATTTGGCATGTGCGCACGTAACTTTTTTTTCCGTGTTTCCTGTGCGTGTTTGACTTTTGTAACAAAGCAATCAGACGGTTGGTGAAGCTTGTATCGAATGCTTGGCAGCCGACCGGCCCTAATTTGGGCCGGCGCACCGGCGCCTATCAGCGCCCGAATATTTTAGGCGAAAAAAACCCTCACGACTTTCTATCAGCCGCTGCTTGTCTCCAACAGCCGTCCTCCTACCGCTTGTTCTGTCCAATTGCTGTCCTCTGGCGTTTCAAAACATGAGCTCATCATATGTCCCATGGGATCCACGATCCACTTCTTTCTGCTGTCTCACCAATCATCTTGGTTTCTCCATTTTGCACCCCCAATTCCCCATCGCCTTGCCGCCTCCAGCTTCCAAGCTTCATCAATCGGGTTCCAACGCCTTCTGCAATCTTCCTCGATGTGTTTTTATTTCTACTCCTTCTGTAAAGAAATATAAAACGTTTAGATCACCAAACTAGTGATCTAAAAAGTCCTATAGTTTTTCACAGAGGGAGTATATGTCAAGGCCTAGGTGGGTGAGAGAAAATAAAAAGAGGAGAACGAGAGATGGCTTGACTCATTCAGGTGAGACCTCCTAATCGGCGCCTATTTAAGAACTAGCGCTCATGGGTCACTGGAATTGGCCTGCCCACTAATCTTCCCGATCGCTCCCTTCGTCAGGCTCACTCGCTCCCTCGCTCACTCACTCACTTATTATTATTTTTCATTTGTTATTGTCAACGGTTGGCCTATTTTCCAGGTAGAAAACCGGCAAGTTTTAGTATTTATTCGCAATTTTTTAAAAA
>NW_021266747.1:0-1109 GCF_002162155.2 Triticum dicoccoides
ATATGCAAATCATACCACATGGGCAAGATGACTGAAAAGCCTCATTTTCAGTAAGATGGAACAAGATAGCAACTTGTTGGAAGTAACACATTTTGATGTGTGCAGTCGAATGAGTGCTGAGGCATGCAGTGAATATCATTATGTTCTTACTTCACAGATGATTCGAGTAAATGTTGAGTATATTTACTTGATGAAACACAAGTCTGAATTATTGAATGGTTCAAGTAATTTCAGAGTGAAGTAGCAGATCATTGTGACAAGAGGATAAAATGTCTATGATATGATCATAGAGATGAATATCTGAGTTACGAGTTTTGGCACACAATTAAGACATTGTGGAAATTGTTTCGCAATTAATACCGCCTGGAACACCATAATGTGATGGTGTGTCCGAACATCATAGTTGCACCCTATTGGATATGGTGCGTACCGTGATGTCTCTTATCGAATTACCACTATCGTTCATGGGTTAGGCATTAGAGACAACCACATTCACTTTAAATAGGGCACCACGTAATTCCGATGAGATGACACCGTATGAATTATGGTTTAGAGAAACCTAAGTTGTCGTTTCTTAAAAGTTTGGGGCTGCGACTTTTATATGAAAAAGTTTCAGGTTGATAAGCTCGAACCCAAAGAGGATAAAATGCATCTTCATAGGAAACCCAAAACAGTTGGGTATACCTCCTAATTCAGATCCGAAAGCAATATGGATTGTTTCTAGAATCGGGTCCTTTCTCGAGGAAAAGTTTCTCTCGAAAGAATTGAGTGGGAAGATGGTGGAGACTTGATGAGGTTATTGAACCGTCTCTTCAACTAGTGTGTGACAGGGCACAGGGAGTTGTTCCTGTGGCACCTACACCAATTGAAGTGGAAGCTTATGATATTGATCATGAAACTTCGGATCAAGTCACTCCCAAACCTCGTAGGATGACAAGGATGCGTACTACTTCAGAGTGGTACGTAATCCTGTCTTGAAGGTCATGTTGCTAGACAACAATGAACCTACGAGCTATGGAGAAGCGATGGTGGGCCCGGATTCCGATAAATGGCTTGAGGCCATAAAATCCGAGAGAGGATCCATGTATGAAAACAAAGTGTAGACTTTG
>NW_021266748.1:0-1685 GCF_002162155.2 Triticum dicoccoides
AAAAATTATGAAAAATTACCATCAGTCCTATAGCACATGTGCCCACGTTGTGTAAAAAACTCATGATTTTATCGCGCTCCAAGTATTTAATAATATTCACGTTGCATCGTTACCGCAGAACGTCTACTACCGTTTCATTGCCGTCCGTGAGGGGGGCCACAACCCGGAGACGCGTGCCGCCTCTTCGGACATGCCACAACACCACCCCGCATGTATGAGGGCCCGGTACGACGCTCCGGTGGCATTGCTACCCCCCAGGGCCCCCGTCCCGGCTAACCCTGTAGCGTTTGACCACGGGATCTAGCCCTTTGACTTTGCACGGACGGGCTTTGACCAGTGGACCTCTCCACCCGGTTGTGTTAGGTCGGCCCAGAGGAACACTTTGGAGCAACATCCGGGCCAAACCCACAGCTACATCCACTCCGTGTAGACCCGACGCGTCCGTTTCCCACCTCCAGGTGCCGGCGGCGGCGGCGTCCGTGAGGGGGGGGGCACGCCCCGGAGACGCGTGCTGGGCGTTTGCAACCGCCTCAACACTTCCAAATTTGTGAGAGGCCGCCTACGCAAGATTTGACGGTATGCTAGCCCCCGGAGGCCGCCGGCCACAGTCGTAGACGTGCGAAGAGCAATCCGCGTAGAGGGAAGTGTTCAGATACTTCTCCATCACAAAAAATTATGAAAAATTACCATCAGTCCTATAGCACATGTGCCCACGTTGTGTAAAAAACTCATGATTTTATCGCGCTCCAAGTATTTAATAATATTCACGTTGCATCGTTACCTCAGAACGTCTACTACCGTTTCATTGCCGTCCGTGAGGGGGGCCACAACCCGGAGACGCGTGCCGCCTCTTCGGACATGCCACAACACCACCCCGCATGTATGAGGGCCCGGTACGACGCTCCGGTGGCATTGCTACCCCCCAGGGCCCCCGTCCCGGCTAACCCTGTAGCGTTTGACCACGGGATCTAGCCCTTTGACTTTGCACGGACGAGCTTTGACCAGTGGACCTCTCCACCCAGTTGTGTTAGGTCGGCCCAGAGGAACACTTTGGAGCAACATCCGGGCCAAACCCACAGCTACATCCACTCCGTGTAGACCCGACGCGTCCGTTTCCCCCCTCCAGGTGCCGGCGGCGGCGGCGTCCGTGAGGGGGGGGGCACGCCCCGGAGACGCGTGCTGGGCGTTTGCAACCGCCTCAACACTTCCAAAATTGTGAGAGGCCGCCTACGCAAGATTTGACGGTATGCTAGCCCCCGGAGGCCGCCGGCCACAGTCGTAGACGTGCGAAGAGCAATCCGCGTAGAGGGAAGTGTTCAGATACTTCTCCATCACGAAAAATTATGAAAAATTACCATCAGTCCTATAGCACATGTGCCCACGTTGTGTAAAAAACTCATGATTTTATCGCGCTCCAAGTATTTAATAATATTCACGCTGCATCGTTACCGCAGAACGTCTACTACCGTTTCATTGCCGTCCGTGAGGGGGGCCACAACCCGGAGACGCGTGCCGCCTCTTCGGACATGCCACAACACCACCCCGCATGTATGAGGGCCCGGTACGACGCTCCGGTGGCATTGCTACCCCCCAGGGCCCCCGTCCCGGCTAACCCTGTAGCGTTTGACCACGGGATCTAGCCCTTTGACTTTGCACGGACGGGCTTTGACCAGTGGACCTCTCCA
>NW_021266749.1:0-1234 GCF_002162155.2 Triticum dicoccoides
CCTCCAGGTGCCGGCGGCGGCGGCGTCCGTGAGGGGGGGGGCACGCCCCGGAGACGCGTGCTGGGCGTTTGCAACCGCCTCAACACTTCCAAATTTGTGAGAGGCCGCCTACGCAAGATTTGACGGTATGCTAGCCCCCGGAGGCCGCCGGCCACAGTCGTAGACGTGCGAAGAGCAATCCGCGTAGAGGGAAGTGTTCAGATACTTCTCCATCACAAAAAATTATGAAAAATTACCATCAGTCCTATAGCACATGTGCCCACGTTGTGTAAAAAACTCATGATTTTATCGCGCTCCAAGTATTTAATAATATTCACGCTGCATCGTTACCTCAGAACGTCTACTACCGTTTCATTGCCGTCCGTGAGGGGGGCCACAACCCGGAGACGCGTGCCGCCTCTTCGGACATGCCACAACACCACCCCGCATGTATGAGGGCCCGGTACGACGCTCCGGTGGCATTGCTACCCCCCAGGGCCCCCGTCCCGGCTAACCCTGTAGCGTTTGACCACGGGATCTAGCCCTTTGACTTTGCACGGACGAGCTTTGACCAGTGGACCTCTCCACCCAGTTGTGTTAGGTCGGCCCAGAGGAACACTTTGGAGCAACATCCGGGCCAAACCCACAGCCACATCCACTCCGTGTAGACCCGACGCGTCCGTTTCCCCCCTCCAGGTGCCGGCGGCGGCGGCGTCCGTGAGGGGGGGGGCACGCCCCGGAGACGCGTGCTGGGCGTTTGCAACCGCCTCAACACTTCCAAAATTGTGAGAGGCCGCCTACGCAAGATTTGACGGTATGCTAGCCCCCGGAGGCCGCCGGCCACAGTCGTAGACGTGCGAAGAGCAATCCGCGTAGAGGGAAGTGTTCAGATACTTCTCCATCACGAAAAATTATGAAAAATTACCATCAGTCCTATAGCACATGTGCCCACGTTGTGTAAAAAACTCATGATTTTATCGCGCTCCAAGTATTTAATAATATTCACGCTGCATCGTTACCGCAGAACGTCTACTACCGTTTCATTGCCGTCCGTGAGGGGGGCCACAACCCGGAGACGCGTGCCGCCTCTTCGGACATGCCACAACACCACCCCGCATGTATGAGGGCCCGGTACGACGCTCCGGTGGCATTGCTACCCCCCAGGGCCCCCGTCCCGGCTAACCCTGTAGCGTTTGACCACGGGATCTAGCCCTTTGACTTTGCACGGACGGGCTTTGACCAGTGGACCTCTCCA
>NW_021266750.1:0-1139 GCF_002162155.2 Triticum dicoccoides
AAGTGTCTCGTCGTAAGTGCCATTTCAAGAAATTAGAAGCAGTACAAGCTAGAAGACAATGCAAGATGCAACCTACATCACAGTCCCAAGTTAAATGTGTCTTATGGGTAAGTGATCGTTGCAGGTATAAGTTGTAAGCTACGCAGATGCAATTCAACATAATCAGAAGCAATACAAACTAGACATCATACGGAAAATGCAACCACGTATAACAGTTCCAAGTAAGAGCAAGCACCTGTGATGGTGGAGTAGGGGAGATGTGCTCATCATGTACACGTATGTTCTAGAAACAGGAACACGTGTCATATTCACAGGCATTATGTGTAAAGTAAGCAGATGCAATTCAAGTTAGAAGCAATACAAGCTAGACATCATACGCAACATGCAACCACATATAATAGTGTCAAGTTAGAGCAAGCACTTGTGATGATGGAGTAGGGAGACGTGCTCATCATCTACACAGCTACGTTGACTGTCCAGCCTTGTGTTGTCTTGCGAATCTTGTTGGGAGGATGGCGGAGTAGAATCTGTAGAGACCCCCTGTTTGAGTTGCCCCGAAGGACCACCATCATCCACTGCCGGACTAATTTCCTTCAGCTGTAATGATTTTGCATTGTGAAGTCAAACCGATAAGAAAAAGGTGACACACCACCTCCGCGGAGTCCTCGAGCCTCTGGACCGTCACTGGCCCATGCGACCACCACCAAAGAAGGTTCGGGTCAACGACAGGCTGGCTCCTCACCAACCTGTGCCCCCGGTAGGTAGCGCCTCCCAGTACCACCCCGGCAGAGCCCAGTCCCGGACATGGCCCATCTGGTCAAGCAGGTGTCATCCTCCGCCGACTCGACGATGAGGATGCGGGATAGGCATCGTCCACGTCGATGCGAGAAAAATTGCTTTAACTAAAAAATAGCAACAAGTTCTTACTAATGAGTTCTATTAATTCAATTAGTTCTTACTAAAAATAAACTTACTATAAATAAAAATAAACTAATACCTAATTAGTACCTAGTTCTTACTAACTAATTAGTACCTAGGAACTACTACCCTAATTACCATATAAGTAATTAACTAACTAGCACTAAAAATAGCCTAGGGTTCATACTAACTAGCACTAAATAGCTAGGGTTCATACTAAG
>NW_021266751.1:0-1904 GCF_002162155.2 Triticum dicoccoides
AGAGATATTTTGCAAATAAAGTCGAAATTTATATTTGTAAATTTTCCCAACAACTAGACCACATATGACATGGCAAACTTATTTTCTTTTATTTTTTTGACATTTTTATCATTTTTTTTATTTTTTTTAACTGAAAAGGCGGTCCAGAGGGGGGGGGGGGGTTTCTTGTAAGCCACCCTTTCTCCATGAATTTGTGTCGGATTCCCTAAGCTAGTTGGTTAAGCTAAACAACAACTTGGAGAGTTGGAAGATAAAAGCTTGTCTGACTTAGTTCATGTTAAGGGATATCTTTTGTGCGTGTGTGTGTGTTGAAGAAAGATGATATCTCCATTGATTGGAATTCGTGATCAGTTGTTGGATCTATTGCCTTGTCAAGACTTTGACTTGAGTATGGGCTATCATCAAGTCAAATCAGAACCAACGATTTTCGTAATGTTGTCTTACTCGTGGTTGATCCCTCGAGCATACACCATTACATCTTTTGGTCTGACCATTGCTATCACCGTGTTCTCATGATGGTGGAAGTCCAGTAATATGGAAAATTCTGATGAGTTGTTGTTGAGCCCGTCAGCAGCATTTTTGTCTCCCCCATGATTCATGTTGAACATCAACCTAGTGTTGAAAACCTTGTAAGCAATGCCTTCGTGTTCCGTTCATGAAGCTTATCCTTGGATGAAAGAAGTGACTTTCTCCAAGTTCACGTGCATTAGGTGTAAGTTGCCGCCATGAATTTGAGAAAGGTTTGTTTTGTTTCCCTTGGAATCATCCCAAATCAGTCATGCATACGTACGAAGTATCCCAAACCTTTTTTTAATTTTTTTGCATCTAGATCTTGAAAGCCCCGTAACTTTTTTTGTTTAAGATTTTTGGGGATTTTGAAAATGTTTAACGGGGTTCCCCCAGTTAAATTCGGATGTAACTTTTCGAGTAGATGATTTTTCATATATAAAACTTTTTAATCTGAGTTCGTATGCAAAAGTTATGCCCATTTTACACATTTCCAGAGATATTTTGCAAATAAAGTCGAAATTTATATTTGTAAATTTTCCCAACAACTAGACCACATATGACATGGCAAACTTATTTTCTTTTATTTTTTTCACATTTTTATCATTTTTTTTATTTTTTTTAAACTGAAAAGGCGGTCCACAGGGGGGGGGGGGTTCTTGTAAGCCACCCTTTCTCCATGAATCTGTGTCGGATTCCCTGAGCTAGTTGGCTAAGCTAAACAACAACTTGGAGAGTTGGAAGATAAAAGCTTGTCTGACTTAGTTCATGTTAAGGGATATCTTTTGTGCGTGTGTGTGTGTTGAATAAAGATGATATCTCCATTGATTGGTCTTCGTGATCAGTTGTTTGATCTATTGCCTTGTCAAGACTTTGAATTGAGTATGAGCTATCGTCCAGTCAAATCAGAACCAACGATTTTCGTAATGTTGTCTTACTCGTGGTTGATCCCTTGAGCATACACCATTACATCTTTTGGTCTGACCATTGCTATCACCGTGTTCACATGATGGTGGAAGTCCGGTAATATGGAAAATTCTGATGAGTTGTTGTTGAGCCCGTCAGCAGCATTTTTGTCTCCCCCATGATTCATGTTGAACATCAACCTAGTGTTGAAAACCTTGTAAGCAATGCCTTCGTGTTCTGTTCATGAAGCTTATGCTTGGATGAAAGAAGTGACTTTCTCCATGTTCACGTGCATTAGGTGTAAGTTGCCGCCATGAATTTGAGAAAGGTTTGTTTGTTTCCCTTGGAATCATCCCAAATCGGTCATGCATACTTACGAAGTATCCCAAACGTTTTTTTTTAATTTTTTTGCCTCTAGATCTTGAAAGCCCCGTAACTTTTTTTGTGTTAGGTTTTTGGGGATTTTGAAAATGTTTAACGGGGTTTCCCCA
>NW_021266752.1:0-1146 GCF_002162155.2 Triticum dicoccoides
AGGTAAAAAGTGTCTCGTCGTAAGTGCCATTTCAAGAAATTAGAAGCAGTACAAGCTAGAAGACAATGCAAGATGCAACCTACATCACAGTCCCAAGTTAAATGTGTCTTATGGGTAAGTGATCGTTGCAGGTATAAGTTGTAAGCTACGCAGATGCAATTCAACATAATCAGAAGCAATACAAACTAGACATCATACGGAAAACGCAACCACGTATAACAGTTCCAAGTAAGAGCAAGCACCTGTGATGGTGGAGTAGGGGAGATGTGCTCATCATGTACACGTATGTTCTAGAAACAGGAACACGTGTCATATTCACAGGCATTATGTGTAAAGTAAGCAGATGCAATTCAAGTTAGAAGCAATACAAGCTAGACATCATACGCAACATGCAACCACATATAATAGTGTCAAGTTAGAGCAAGCACTTGTGATGATGGAGTAGGGAGATGTGCTCATCATCTACACAGCTACGTTGACTGTCCAGCCTTGTGTTGTCTTGCGAATCTTGTTGGGAGGATGGCGGAGTAGAATCTGTAGAGACCCCCTGTTTGAGTTGCTCCGAAGGACCACCATCATCCACTGCCGGACTAATTTCCTTCAGCTGTAATGATTTTGCATTGTGAAGTCAAACCGATAAGAAAAAGGTGACACACCACCTCCGCGGAGTCCTCGAGCCTCTGGACCGTCACTGGCCCATGCGACCACCACCAAAGAAGGTTCGGGTCAACGACAGGCTGGCTCCTCACCAACCTGTGCCCCCGGTAGGTAGCGCCTCCCAGTACCACCCCGGCAGAGCCCAGTCCCGGACATGGCCCATCTGGTCAAGCAGGTGTCATCCTCCGCCGACTCGACGATGAGGATGCGGGATAGGCATCGTCCACGTCGATGCGAGAAAAATTGCTTTAACTAAAAAATAGCAACAAGTTCTTACTAATGAGTTCTATTAATTCAATTAGTTCTTACTAAAAATAAACTTACTATAAATAAAAATAAACTAATACCTAATTAGTACCTAGTTCTTACTAACTAATTAGTACCTAGGAACTACTACCCTAATTACCATATAAGTAATTAACTAACTAGCACTAAAAATAGCCTAGGGTTCATACTAACTAGCACTAAATAGCTAGGGTTCATACTAAG
>NW_021266753.1:0-1152 GCF_002162155.2 Triticum dicoccoides
CCTCCGCTCCGGCCGCCTCCGCCCCGCCCCGACCCCGTCCGCCTCCTCTCCAGCCGCCTCCGCCTCGTGTCTGTCCTTCGCTTGGCCCCGCTCCGTCCGCCTCCACCCGGCCCCGCTCCATCCGCCTCCGCCTCTGGTCCATCCACCGCCCCGTCCCGTCCGCCTCTGTCCCGCGCCACACGCCGTCGCCCTGCTTCGTCCGCCTCCGCCCCGCGCCGCACGCCGCCGCCCCGCTCCCCGCTCGGCCGCCGCCCGCTCCCCGATGGCGCCGAAGAAGACGCCGAAGGGCAAGTCCGGTTTCTTCGGCATGAGGGCGTAGCCCTTCGGGAACTTCGGAGTGCAGTTCTCCGACGCCGGGCGCGTTGGTGGCTCAGCATGTATCCCACCGCTGGTGAGGCCACGCGTGCCCACGACGTGGCGGTGTGGCGTGCCGGACGGCCAAAGACGGACCTCAACTTCCCGGAAGTCGAGTCCCAGGCGGTGGCGGAGTGGCTCGTGCCACAGGGCATCTGTATGGAGGAGATGCCGATGAAGAAGGCGAAGAAGAGACCAGTGGTTGTTGTCGCTCCCGGCGAGAGCGACGAGGCGGCGGTGACTCGGTTTGCACGATAGCATCCGCAGTACGTCCAGTGAGCTGGAGCACTACTGGAAGCGCGACGTCGAGGCGAAAAAGAAGGGGTGAAGAAGGAGGATGAGCACTACTAGAAGCGCTAGTTTGGCGCGCCTATTGGAGATGCTCTAAGTGATGGCAACATCAAGTCTGCTGTAACCAATTTTATTGCCACTTAACTGAAACAGTACGGATGCACCAACAGTGGCCAGGAGCGAAACCAGACGGAACAGGTAGCCATACCAAGTGTGGATCATCACCACTGCCTTGGTGTAGATAATGTCATACATCAGGGACAATTCCATCTCCACCACCCTGAGCGTAGTTTTCCATTCCCAACTCCGTACATAAAATTTGGACAAGATCGCACCAGTTGCAATACGGAACCTAAACAAAGCCACAGGAGAATCAGCCATAGCGCCCTTGCAAAGGGGGAGCATGTCATGAGAAAACAGAAGGAGCTCTTCTTCATCGCGCTCTTTTGCCCTTCTTGGTCCCCGGGGATGAAGCTCATCGGAGTAAGTAGGGAGAGCATGAGGTTT
>NW_021266754.1:0-1054 GCF_002162155.2 Triticum dicoccoides
AGCAACTTGTTGGAAGTAACACATTTTGATGTGTGCAGTCGAATGAGTGCTGAGGCATGCAGTGAATATCATTATGTTCTTACTTCACAGATGATTCGAGTAAATGTTGAGTATATTTACTTGATGAAACACAAGTCTGAATTATTGAATGGTTCAAGTAATTTCAGAGTGAAGTAGCAGATCATTGTGACAAGAGGATAAAATGTCTATGATATGATCATAGAGATGAATATCTGAGTTACGAGTTTTGGCACACAATTAAGACATTGTGGAAATTGTTTCGCAATTAATACCGCCTGGAACACCATAATGTGATGGTGTGTCTGAACATCATAGTTGCACCCTATTGGATATGGTGCGTACCATGATGTCTCTTATCGAATTACCACTATCGTTCATGGGTTAGGCATTAGAGACAACCACATTAACTTTAAATAGGGCACCACGTAATTCCGATGAGATGACACCGTATGAATTATGGTTTAGAGAAACCTAAGTTGTCGTTTCTTAAAAGTTTGGGGCTGCGACGCTTATATGAAAAAGTTTCAGGTTGATAAGCTCGAACCCAAAGCGGATAAAATGCATCTTCATAGTTAACCCAAAACAGTTGGGTATACCTCCTAATTCAGATCCGAAAGCAATATGGATTGTTTCTAGAATCGGGTCCTTTCTCGAGGAAAAGTTTCTCTCGAAAGAATTGAGTGGGAGGATGGTGGAGACTTGATGAGGTTATTGAACCGTCTCTTCAACTAGTGTGTGACAGGGCACAGGGAGTTGTTCCTGTGGCACCTACACCAATTGAAGTGGAAGCTTATGATATTGATCATGAAACTTCGGATCAAGTCACTCCCAAACCTCGTAGGATGACAAGGATGCGTACTACTTCAGAGTGGTACGTAATCCTGTCTTGAAGGTCATGTTGCTAGACAACAATGAACCTACAAGCTATGGAGAAGCGATGGTGGGCCCGGATTCCGATAAATGGCTTGAGGCCATAAAATCCGAGAGAGGATCCATGTATGAAAACAAAGTGTAGACTTTGGCAGAATGGCTC
>NW_021266755.1:0-1722 GCF_002162155.2 Triticum dicoccoides
TGAGTGTTGATGACCGATACATAAGCACACCTTGGGGTTCGACAACCATGGAAATCACTTTGGGACCCCAAAATGGTGAGTAATAGTCCACGAAACGGGTCAGACATGACAAAAACCGTGAGTATCGATGACCGACACGTAAACGCACCCCGGGGTTCAACAATAGTCCTTGAAACGGTCCAGAATCGACCAAAAGAGCGGTTGTTGATGACCGACATGTAAGCGCAGCTTGGGGTTCAACTACCATGGAAATCGCTTTGGGACCCCAAAACCGTGAGTAATAGTGCACGAAACAGGTTAGAATCGACAAAAACCGCGAGTGTTGATAACCGACACGTCAGCGCACCTTGGGGTTCAACAACTATGCAAATCTCTTCGGGACCCCAAAACGGTTAGTAATGGTCCACGAAACGGGTCAGAATAGGCCAAAACTATGAGTGTTGACGACGGACATGCAAACGCACCCTGGGATCGTCAATTGTGAAAATCGCTCCGGGACCCCGAAAAGTAATAGTCCACAGAACGGACCAGAATTGGCCAAAATTGTGAGTGTTGATGACCGACACATAAACGCAACACGGGGTTCGTCAATCGTGGAAATCACTTCGGAACCCCAAAACTGAGTAACAGCCCAAGAAATGGGCTAGAATCGGCCCAAACTGCGAGTCTCGACGACCAACACATAAGCACATATTGGGGTTCAACAACCATGAAAATCACTTTTGGGACCCCAAAGCGGTGAGTAAAAGTCCGTGAAACGGGCCAGAATCGGCCAAAACTGCGAGTGTTGATGACCGACACGTAAGCGCACCTTGGGGTTCAACAACTATGCAAATCGCTTTGGGCCCCCAAAACGGTAAGTAATAGTCTACAAAACGTGTCAGAATAGGCAAAACTGTGAGTGTTGACGACAAACGCCTAAACGCATCCCGGGGATTGTCAATCATGGAAATCGCTCTAGGACCCGAAAACGGTGAGTAATAGTCCATGAAACGGACCAGAATCGGCAACAATTGTGAGTGTTGATGACCAACACGTAAACGGACATCGGATTTCACCAATCGTGCAAATCGCTTCGGGACCCCAAAATGGTGAGTAATAGTCCACGAAACGGGCTAGAATCGGCCAAAACTGCCTTGGGATTCAACAACTATTCAAATCACTCCGTGACCCAAAAACAGTGAGTAATAGTCCACGAAACGGTCAGAATTTGCCAAAACTATGAGTATTGACGCCGGACAAGCAAACACACCCTGGGGATCGTCAATCGTGAAAATCGCTCCGGGGCCCCATAACGGGCCAGAATCGTGAGTAATAGTCCACGAAACGGACCAGAATTAGCCAAAATTTTGAGTGTTGATGACCGATACATAAGCACACCTTGGGGTTCGACAACCATGGAAATCACTTTGGGACCCCAAAATGGTGAGTAATAGTCCACGAAACGGGTCAGACATGACAAAAACCGTGAGTATCGATGACCGACACGTAAACGCACCCCGGGGTTCAACAATAGTCCTTGAAACGGTCCAGAATCGACCAAAAGAGCGGTTGTTGATGACCGACATGTAAGCGCAGCTTGGGGTTCAACTACCATGGAAATCGCTTTGGGACCCCAAAACCGTGAGTAATAGTGCACGAAACAGGTTAGAATCGACAAAAACCGCGAGTGTTGATAACCGACACGTCAGCGCACCTTGGGGTTCAACAACTATGCAAATC
>NW_021266756.1:0-1586 GCF_002162155.2 Triticum dicoccoides
AACATGCAACAAAGAGTCACTCCAAAGTAACTAATAGCGGAGAACAAACGAAGAGATTATGGTAGGGTAGGAAACCACCTCAAAGTTATTCGTTCCAATCAATCCGTTGGGCTATTCCTATAGGTGTCACAAACAGCCCTAGAGTTCGTACTAGAATAACACCTTAAGACACAAATTAACCAAAACCCTAATGTCACCTAGATACTCCAATGTCACCTCAAGTATCCGTGGGTATGATTATACGATATGCATCACACAATCTCAGATTCATCTATTCAACCAACGCATAGAACCCAAAGTTTCTACCGGAGAATCACGACGAAAATGTGTGCCAACCCCTATGCATAGGTTCATGGGCGGAACCCGCAAGTTGATCACCAAAACATACATCAAGTGAATCACGTGGTATCCCATTGTCACCACAGATACGCACGGCAAGACATACATGAAGTGTTCTCAAATCTTTAAAGACTCAATCCGGTAAGATAACTTCAAAGGGGAAACTCAATTCATTACAAGAGAGTAGAGGGGGGGAGAAAACATCATAGGATCCAACTATAATAGCAAAGCTCGCGATACATCAAGATCGTATCACCTCAAGAACACGAGAGAGAGAGAGAGAGAGAGAGAGAGAGAGATCAAACACATAGCTACTGGTACATACCCTCAGCCCCGAGGGAGAACTACTCCCTCCTCGTCATGGAGAGCACCGGGATGATGAAGATGGCCACCGGAGAGGGATTGCCCCCTCCGGCAGGGTGCCGGAACGGGTCTAGATTAGCTTTCGGTGGCTACGGAGGCTTCTGGCGGCGGACTCCCGATCTATTGTGCTCCCCGATTGTTTTAGGGTATATGGAGATATATAGGCGGAAGAAATACGTCAGGGGGGCCACGAGGGGCCCACGAGGGTGGAGGGCGCGCCCAGGGGGGTGGGCGCGCCCCCCTACCTCGTGGCCTCCTCGAAGCTTCCCTTACATGCACTTCAAGTCTTCTGGGCTTCTTTCCTTCCAAAAATAAGTTCCGTGAAGTTTCAGGTCAATTGGACTCCGTTTGATTTTCCTTTTCTTCGAAACCCTAAAACATGCAAAAAACATAAACTGGCACTGGCTCTAGGTTAATAGGTTAGTCCCAAAAATCATATAAAATAGCATATAAATGCATATAAAACATCCAAGGTTGATAATATAATAGCATGGATCAATCAAAAATTATAGATACGTTGGAGATGTATCAGCATCCCCAAGCTTAATTCCTGCTCGTCCTCGAGTAGGTAAATGATAAAAACAGAATTTTTAATGTGGAATGCTACCTAACATATTTCTCTAAGTAATTCTTATTTATTGTGGCAAGAATATTCAGATCCATAAGATTCAAGACAAAAGTTTAATATTGACATAAAAATAATAATACTTCAAGCATACTAACTAAGCAATCATGTCTTCTCAAAATAACATGGCCAAAGAAAGTTATCCCTACAAAATCATATTGTCTGGCTGTGCTCCATCTTCACCACGCAAAATATTTAAATCATGCACAACCCCGATGACAAGCCAAGCAATTGTTTCATACTTTTGATGTTCTCAAAA
>NW_021266757.1:0-993 GCF_002162155.2 Triticum dicoccoides
TTCCATTTACTTGTCTATGAACTGTATAGGCAACCAAGTAGTCCTTTACCGCGGACGCGGCTATTCGAATAGATCATGTTAACCCTGCAGGGGTGTACTTCTTCATACACGCTCTCACCACTTACCGTCGTTTACACGACATGTACTCGGCAACCTTCAAGCGGAAGCCCAACGTGGGTGTCGGCCACGACCTACCTAATCACCTAAGCCTCCAGTCCAGGTTTATCGCCTATCCAGGTTCCATCCGCAGGGAGTCCGGCCAAGGTTTCCCATACGGCCCCGAACGATGTGAACAGGGTTCCCGAGATACCTAACGGGTATTCGGTACACCGTGCCACGTACCTACCGCATCACAGCCCACCCCTACGGTCAGCGCTGTCCACGGCCTCCAGTAGGCTACAAACACCAGAAACTACTTGCAACTCCTGGATGGAGAACTAGGGTGAATAAGAAGCCGAGAGGGTCCATTGGTTTCGGGCCCAATGCATGGTAGTAGCTGATTCTTAAATCACACATACAGATCTCAGTGCTTAAGGTCGGTTTCAATGAAACAACCCACCATGTACTCCTACATGGCCTCTCATCGATACCTTTACCAAATCGTGTTCACCACACCACTCTCATTACTGACATAAACATTTCACTCTAGCCCATCACCCAGATGAACCAGACCTGACACGACTCTAAGCATAGCAGGCATAGCAAGGTAGGAACAACACATACATATGGCTCAATCAACTCCTACACATGCTAGTGGGTTTCATCTAGTTACTGTGGCAATGACAGGTCATGCAGAGGAAATGGGTTCAACTACCGTAGCACACAGCAGTTTGAAACGCGTTGTCTTAATGCAGTAAAAGAGAGCAGGAGCGAGAACATGGGATTGTATCGATATGATCAAATGGTTGGTTGCTTGCCTGATGGTTCGATGCACTGATACGGTTCTTCGTTAGGGTAATCACGGTACTCCTCAGAGGCAGAACCTGTCGCAAA
>NW_021266758.1:0-1288 GCF_002162155.2 Triticum dicoccoides
CCAGCTTGGTCCTCGGGGACGTGGTGCGTCGTGAAGAGGGAGGGCTGCTGAGCACTCGTCAGTGGATTTGCGAAGGACACCGTGTGTCGAGTGGTGTTCTCTTCCTCCACAGTCAGAATCTCAGGCGCCGTCACATCCTGAGACACCCTACTGGCGGACGCTTTCCGACTCCTCCTGCGTGCCAGTGGTTCTTCATCCTCGTCGTCGTCAGGGAGATTGATAACAGTGTTGGGTGGAGCTGCGGAGAAGAATCAGGATCAGAGATCGCGAGTCAGTCGACTAAGAACGGTGTTAAGAATACAGTACCTGGGTTCGAAGTTGCTGCATCCTCCATCTCGTGGTCATCAGCCCGGGCCGAGGTCTCAGAAGTAGCAGCACTGCAACTCCAAAGGATCAGTCGACTAACTTCAGCGTCGACCAGAGATAAAGTTCACACAAAATGAGAAGACTCAAACGACACAATTACCCTGATATGGTGGGGATGGACACCTTCATCTTCGGCAGGAGCTTGGTCGGCTTTGGCGGAGCCCCCCTAGGCTGCTTCGGTGCCTTTTCAGTCGGCGCTGGAGAAGTGGTCCTAGGGCGCTTGGTCGACTGCGTCACAACCCCCTTGCCACGTTCAGTCGAAGGGTCGTGGACGAGCTTCGACCGCCTTTCCGAGCGCGGTGGCACGACCTCCTCCTCTTCCTCCTCGTCTTCGGCGTCATCATCATCGCCGTTGTCATCATCATCATCGTCGTCGTCCCCTGCAACGTCCGAGTCCCATTCCTCCTCGTCCTGACTCTCGCCCCCACTCGCCTCACCCTCCTCAGTCGGAGTTTGTGCCCCATTGGGCATCGAGTACAGCTCGGTGAGGGCCTAGCAGATGTCAAGACAATGATCAGTCGACCAATCGGCAGAGTAGACAGAGATGAATGCGACAAGAATGCAGTGGAGAGCAGGGCAAGTGTACCTTATTTGGATCACTGTTGTGGTCGAGTGGAGGAATCCTTCTGGCTCCGCGTGGGTTGTCCTTGTTTCCGGTGACGGCTGCCATCCATCTTTCCAGAGTGACATCGTCGACTGCTTCTGGATGGACTCTAGTCTCGTCTTCGGTCCCACAGTACAACCACATGCAGTGGCTCCGGAACTGGAGAGGCTGGATGCGACGCCTGAGGAAAACCTCCAGGAGGTCCATGCCCGTCACTCCCTCCCGAACCAACTGCACCACGCGCTCCATCAACATCTTCACGTCAGCTTTCTCCTCCGGAATCAGCTTCAGAGGGGAAGGCTTGCTCACTCGGTCCAT
>NW_021266759.1:0-1031 GCF_002162155.2 Triticum dicoccoides
TTTTGGCCAATTCTGACGCGATTCGTGGGCTATTACTCACCATTTAGGGTCCCAAAGCGATTTCCATAGTTGTTGAACCCCAAGGTGCGTTTAGGTGTCGGTCATCAACACTCACTGTTTTGGGGCCCCGGTGTGATTTCCACGATTAACGAACCGCGGGGTGCGTTTATATGTCGGTCATCAATACTAGTAGTTTTGGCCAATTCTGGCCCTTTTCGTGGACAATTACTCACTGTTTTGGGGCCCCGGAATGATTTCCACGATTAAAGAACCCCCGGGTGCGCTTACGTGTCGGTTATGAACACTCACAGTTTTGGCCAATTCTAACGCGTTTTGTGGACTTTTAGTCACCGTTTTCTGGTCCTGAAGTGATTTCCATAGTTGTTGAACCCCAAGGCGCACTTACGTGTTAGTCATCAACACTCACAGTTTTGGCTGATTCTGGCCTGTTTCATGGACTATTACGCACTGTTTTGGGGCCCCGAAGTGATTTCCACGGTTAACAAACTGCAGGGTGCATTTACGTGTCGGTCATCAACACTCACTGTTTTGGGGCCCCGGTGTGATTTCCACGATTAACGAACCGTGGGGTGCGTTTACATGTCGGTCATCAATACTAGTAGTTTTGGACAATTCTGGCCCTTTTCGGGGACAATTACTCACTGTTTTGGGGCCCCGGAATGATTTCCACGATTAACGAACCCCCGGGTGCGCTTACGTGTCAGTTATGAACACTCACAGTTTTGGCCAATTCTAACGCGTTTTGTGGACTTTTAGTCACCGTTTTCTGGTCCTGAAGTGATTTCCATAGTTGTTGAACCCCAAGGCGCACTTACGTGTTAGTCATCAACACTCACAGTTTTGGATGATTCTGGCCTGTTTCATGGACTATTACTCACTGTTTTGGGGCCCCGGAGTGATTTCCACGGTTAACGAACTGCAGGGTGCATTTACGTGTCGGTCATCAACACTCGCAGTTTTGGCCGATTCTGGCCCGTTTCTTGGACTATTACTCTGTTTTTGGGTCCAAG
>NW_021266760.1:0-1036 GCF_002162155.2 Triticum dicoccoides
GGACGTGTTCCGTTGACCTGCTGACGTCACACTGACGTCAGGCTGACGCAATAATTGATTTTCTGGAATTAATCTAATATAGGAAATTCCAGAATATAGTTTAAACTTCAAAAATTCATAACTTTTATTCTGTAACTCCAAATCAGACAAATTATATATGAAAAATGATCAGAAAAATCCAATCTATCCATCTGTACTATTTTCATGCATGATTAAACAAGTTAACCTGATGTTTAAATGCAGAACAAGGAAAAGCACTTTAAAAGGCCATGTTTGAGTTTGAAATTTGAATCTTTGATTCAAATTGGTTCAAACCCTTCTGGTCTTAGTTGCATTAGCCCAACACACTCATATTGCTATGTTTCATGCATACATCATATTGTTGCACATTGTTTGGTGATGGTTGTGTATCGGTGTTCTTTGCGGCAGGTTCTGCCACCGAGGAGTATCGTGATTACCCTAACGAAGAACCGTATCAGTGCATCGAACCATTAGGCAAGCAACCAACCATTTGATCATATCGATACAATCCCATGTTCTCGCTCCTGCTCTCTTTTACTGCATTAAGACAACGCGTTTCAAACTGCTGTGTGCTACGGTAGTTGAACCCACTTCCTCTGCATGACCTGTCATTGCCACCGTAACTAGATGAAACCCACTAGCATGTGTAGGAGTTGATTGAGCCATATGTATGTGTTGTTCCTACCTTGCTATGCCTGCTATGCTTAGAGTCGTGTCAGGTCTGGTTCATCTGGGTGATGGGCTAGAGTGAAATGATTATGTCGGTAATGAGAGTGGTGTGGTGAACACGATTTGGTAAAGGTATCGATGAGAGGCCATGTAGGAGTACATGGTGGGTTGTTTCATTGAAGCCGACCTTAAGCACTGAGATCTGTATGTGTGATTTAAGAATCAGCTACTACCATGCATTGGGCCCGAAACCAATGGACCCTCTCGGCTTCTTATTCACCCTAGTTCTCCGTCCAGGAGTTGCAAGTAGTTTCTGGTGTTTGTAGCCTACTGGAGGCCGTGGACA
>NW_021266761.1:0-927 GCF_002162155.2 Triticum dicoccoides
GTTAACTAATGCACCTAGTACTTTCATGAGATTAATGAACGAATTTTTACGTGCTTTCATTGGACGATTTGTGGTAGTTTACTTTGATGACATATTGATTTATAGCAGATCTTTGGAAGAACATTTGGAACATTTACGTGCTGTTTTTATTGCTCTACGTGATGCACGTTTGTTTGGTAACCTTGGGAAGTGCACCTTTTGCACCGACCGAGTATCTTTTCTTGGCTATGTTGTTACTCCACAGGGAATTGAAGTTGATAAAGCCAAGATTGAAGCTATTGAGAGTTGGCCGCAACCCAAAACGGTCACACAAGTGAGGAGTTTTCTTGGCCTCGCTGGATTCTATAGGCGTTTTGTGAGAGATTTCAGCACCATTGCTGCACCTCTCAATGAGCTTACAAAGAAAGATGTGCCTTTTCTTTGGGGTACCGCACAGGAAGAATCCTTCTTGGTATTGAAAGATAAGTTGACACATGCTCCTTTAGTCCAACTTCCTGATTTTAATAAGACTTTTGAGCTTGAATGTGATGCTAGTGGAATTGGATTAGGAGGTGTGTTATTACAAGATGGCAAACCTGTTGCATACTTTTCTAAAAAATTGAGTGGGCCTAGTCTGAATTATTCTACTTATGATAAAGAATTATATGCTCTTGTTCGGACTTTAGAAACATGGCAACATTATTTATGGCCCAAAGAATTTGTTATACATTCTGATCATGAATCTTTGAAACATATTAAAAGTCAAGCTAAACTGAATCGTAGACATGCTAAATGGGTTGAATTCATTGAGACTTTCCCTTATGTCATTAAACACAAGAAGGGAAAAGAAAATGTTATTGCTGATGCATTGTCTCGTCGCTATACTATGCTTTCACAACTTGACTTCAAAATATTTGGTTTGGAGACCATCAAAGATCAATATGTGCA
>NW_021266762.1:0-6090 GCF_002162155.2 Triticum dicoccoides
GTGGACTATTACACACTATTTTGGGACCTCGGAGTGATTTCCACGATTAATGAACCCCCGGGTGCGCTTACGAGTTGGTTATCAACACTCGCGGTTTTTGTCGATTCAGACCCGTTTCGTGGACTGTTACGGTTTTGGGGCCCCAAAGCGATTTCCATGGTTGTTGAATCCCAAGGTGCACTTAAGTGTAGGTCATCAAGAATCACAGTTTGGGCCGATTCTTTCCAGTTTCTTGGACTATTACTTAGTTATGGGGGTCCCGAAATGATTTCCACAATGTACGAACCCCGGGTTGTGTTTACGTGTCGGTCAGCAACACTCACAATTTTGGCCAATTCTAACGTGTTTTGTGGACTATTACTCACCGTTTTCAGGTCCCGAAATGATTTCCATAGTTGTTGAACCCCAAGGCGCGCTTACGTGTCAGTCATCAATACTCATAGTTTTGGCTGATTCTGACCCGTATCATGGACTATTACTCAATTTTTTGGGCCCCCGGAGTGATTTCCACGGTTAACGAACCGCGGGGTGCATTTACGTGTCGGTCAGCAACACTCACAGTTTTGGCCAATTCTGGCCCGTTTCTAGGACTATGACTCTGTTTTTGGGTCTCGGCGTGATTTCCATGATTGACGACCACCTGGGTGCATTTATGTGTCGGTCATCAACACTCGCAGTTTTGGCCGATTTTGGCCCGTTTCGTGGACTATTACACACTGTTTTGGGGTATCGAAGTGATTTCAATGATTAATGAACCGCGGGGTGCGTTTACGTTTCGGCCATCAACACTTACACTTTTGTCCGATTCTTATCTTTTTTGTAGACTATTACTCACTGTTTTGGGGTCCCGGAGTGATTTCCACGATTAACGAACCTCGTCGTGCGTTTACGTGTCGGTCATCAACAATTGTGGTTTTTGTCGATTCTGACCCGTTTCGTGGACTATTACTCACTGTTTTGGGGTCCCAAAGCGACTTCCATGGTTGTTGAACCCCATGGTGCGCTTAAGTGTAGCTCATCAACAATCACAATTTAGGTCGATTCTGGTCCGTTTGTTAGAGTATTACTTAGTTTTGGGGGCCCCGGAGTGATTTACACGATTTGTGAACCCCGGGGTGTGTTTACGTGTCGGTCATCAACACTCACAGTTTTGGCCAATTCTGGCACGTTTCGTGGACTATTACACACCGTTTTCTGGTCCCGAAGTGATTTCCATCGTTGTTGAACCCCAAGGTGTGCTTATGTGTCGGTCATCAACACTCACAGTTTTGGCCGATTCAGGCCCGTTTCGTGGACTATTACTCACTGTTTTGGGGCCCCGGAGTGATTTCCACGGTTAATGAACCACGGGGTGCGTTTACATGTCGGTCATCAACACTCACAGTTTTGGCCGATTCTGGCACGTTTCTTGGACTATTACTCTGTTTTTGGGTCCCGGTGTGATTTCCATGATTGACGAACACTGGGGTGCGTTTATATGTCGGTCATAAACACTCACTGTTTTGGGGTCCCGGAGTAATTTCCACGATTAACGAACCGTGGGGTGCGTTTCCATGTCGGTCATCAATACTAGAAGTTTTGGCCAATTCTGGCCGGTTTCGTGGACTATTACACACTATTTTGGGACCTCGGAGTGATTTCCACGATTAATGAACCCCCGGGTGCGCTTACGAGTTGGTTATCAACACTCGCGGTTTTTGTCGATTCAGACCCGTTTCGTGGACTGTTACGGTTTTGGGGCCCCAAAGCGATTTCCATGGTTGTTGAATCCCAAGGTGCACTTAAGTGTAGGTCATCAAGAATCACAGTTTGGGCCGATTCTTTCCAGTTTCTTGGACTATTACTTAGTTATGGGGGTCCCGAAATGATTTCCACAATGTACGAACCCCGGGTTGTGTTTACGTGTCGGTCAGCAACACTCACAATTTTGGCCAATTCTAACGTGTTTTGTGGACTATTACTCACCGTTTTCAGGTCCCGAAATGATTTCCATAGTTGTTGAACCCCAAGGCGCGCTTACGTGTCAGTCATCAATACTCATAGTTTTGGCTGATTCTGACCCGTATCATGGACTATTACTCAATTTTTTGGGCCCCCGGAGTGATTTCCACGGTTAACGAACCGCGGGGTGCATTTACGTGTCGGTCAGCAACACTCACAGTTTTGGCCAATTCTGGCCCGTTTCTAGGACTATGACTCTGTTTTTGGGTCTCGGCGTGATTTCCATGATTGACGACCACCTGGGTGCATTTATGTGTCGGTCATCAACACTCGCAGTTTTGGCCGATTTTGGCCCGTTTCGTGGACTATTACACACTGTTTTGGGGTATCGAAGTGATTTCAATGATTAATGAACCGCGGGGTGCGTTTACGTTTCGGCCATCAACACTTACACTTTTGTCCGATTCTTGCCTTTTTTGTAGACTATTACTCACTGTTTTGGGGTCCCGGAGTGATTTCCACGATTAATGAACCTCGTCGTGCGTTTACGTGTCGGTCATCAACAATTGTGGTTTTTGTCGATTCTGACCCGTTTCGTGGACTATTACTCACCGTTTTGGGGTCCCAAAGCGACTTCCATGGTTGTTGAACCCCATGGTGCGCTTAAGTGTAGCTCATCAACAATCACAATTTAGGTCGATTCTGGCCCGTTTGTTAGAGTATTACTTAGTTTTGGGGGCCCCGGAGTGATTTACACGATTTGTGAACCCCGGGGTGTGTTTACGTGTCGGTCATCAACACTCACAGTTTTGGCCAATTCTGGCATGTTTCGTGGACTATTACACACCGTTTTGTGGTCCTGAAGTGATTTCCATCGTTGTTGAACCCCAAGGTGTGCTTATGTGTCGGTCATCAACACTCACAGTTTTGGCCGATTCAGGCCCGTTTCGTGGACTATTACTCACTGTTTTGGGGCCCCGGAGTGATTTCCACGGTTAATGAACCACGGGGTGCGTTTACATGTCGGTCATCAACACTCACAGTTTTGGCCGATTCTGGCACGTTTCTTGGACTATTACTCTGATTTTGGGTCCCGGTGTGATTTCCATGATTGACGAACACTGGGGTGCGTTTATGTGTCGGTCATAAACACTCACTGTTTTGGGGTCCCGGAGTAATTTCCACGATTAATGAACCGTGGGGTGCGTTTCAATGTCGGTCATCAATACTAGAAGTTTTGGCCAATTCTGGCCGGTTTCGTGGACTATTACACACTATTTTGGGACCTCGGAGTGATTTCCACGATTAATGAACCCCCGGGTGCGCTTACGGGTTGGTTATCAACACTCGCGGTTTTTATCGATTCAGACCCGTTTCGTGGACTGTTACGGTTTTGGGGCCCCAAAGCGATTTCCATGGTTGTTGAATCCCAAGGTGTGCTTATGTGTAGGTCATCAAGAATCACAGTTTGGGCCGATTCTTTCCAGTTTCTTGGACTATTACTTAGTTATGGGGGTCCCGAAATGATTTCCACAATGTACGAACCCCGGGTTGTGTTTACGTGTCGGTCAGCAACACTCACAATTTTGGCCAATTCTAACGTGTTTTGTGGACTATTACTCACAGTTTTCAGGTCCCGAAATGATTTCCATAGTTGTTGAACCCCAAGGCGCGCTTACGTGTCAGTCATCAATACTCATAGTTTTGGCTGATTCTGACCCGTATCATGGACTATTACTCACCTTTTTGGGCCCCCGGAGTGATTTCCATGGTTAACGAACCGCGGGGTGCATTTACGTGTCGGTCAGCAACACTCACAGTTTTGGCCAATTCTGGCCCATTTCTAGGACTATGACTCTGTTTTTGGGTCTCGGCGTGATTTCCATGATTGACGACCACCTGGGTGCATTTATGTGTCGGTCATCAACACTCGCAGTTTTGGCCGATTTTGGCCCGTTTCGTGGACTATTACACACTGTTTTGGGGTATCGAAGTGATTTCAATGATTAATGAACCGCGGGGTGCGTTTACGTTTCAGCCATCAACACTTACACTTTTGTCCGATTCTTGCCTTTTTTGTAGACTATTACTCACTGTTTTGGGGTCCCGGAGTGATTTCCACTATTAACGAACCTCGTCGTGCGTTTACGTGTCGGTCATCAACAATTGTGGTTTTGTCGATTCTGACCCGTTTCGTGGACTATTACTCACCGTTTTGGGGTCCCAAAGCGACTTCGATGGTTGTTGAACCCCATGGTGCACTTAAGTGTAGCTCATCAACAAGCACAGTTTGGGTCGATTCTGGCCCGTATGTTAGAGTATTACTTAGTTTTGGGGGCCCCGGAGTGATTTCCACGATTTATGAACCCCGGGGTGCGTTTACGTGTCGGTCATCAACACTCATAGTTTTGGCCAATTCTGGCACGTTTCCTGGACTATTACGCACCGTTTTGTGGTCCCGAAGTGATTTCCATCGTTGTTGAACCCCAAGGTGTGCTTATGTGTCGGTCATCAACACTGATAGTTCTGGCTGATTCAGGCCCGTTTCGTGGACTATTACTCATTGTTTTGGGGCCCCGGAGTGATTTCCACGGTTAATGAACCACGGGGTGCGTTTACGTGTCGGTCATCAACACTCACAGTTTTGGCCGATTCTGGCACGTTTCTTGGACTATTACTCTATTTTTTGGTCCCGGTGTGATTTCCATGATTGAAGAACACTGGGGTGCGTTTATGTGTCGGTCATCAACACTCACTATTTTGGGGTCCCGGAGTAATTTCCACGATTAACGAACCGTGGGGTGCGTTTCCATGTCGGTCATCAATACTAGAAGTTTTGGCCAATTCTGGCCCGTTTCGTGGACTATTACTCACTGTTTTGGGGCCTCAGAGTGATTTCCACGATTAATGAACCACCGGGTGTGCTTACGGGTTGGTTATCAACACTCGTGTTTTTTGTCGATTCAGACCCATTTCGTGGACTGTTACTCACCGTTTTGGGGCCCCAAAGCGATTTCCATGGTTGTTGAACCCCAAGGTGCACTTAAGTGTAGGTCATCAACAATCGCAGTTTGGGCCGATTCTTTCCAGTTTCTTGGACTATTACTTAGTTATGGGGGTCCCGAAATGATTTCCACAATGTACGAACCCTGGGTTGTGTTTACGTGTCGGTCAGCAACACTCACAATTTTGGCCAATTCTAACGTGTTTTGAGGACTATTACTCACCGTTTTCAGGTCCCGAAATGATTTCCATAGTTGTTGAACCCCAAGGCGTGCTTACGTGTCAGTCATCAATACTCATAATTTTGGCTGATTCTGGCCCGTATCATGGACTATTACTCACTTTTTTGGGCCCTCGGAGTGATTTCCACGGTTAACAAACCGCGGGGTGCATTTACGTGTCGGTCATCAACACTCACAGTTTTGGCCAATTCTGGCCCGTTTCTAGGACTATTACTCTGTTTTTGGGTCTCGGCGTGATTTCCATGATTGACAAACACCTGGGTGCATTTATGTGTCGGTCATCAACACTCGCAGTTTTGGGCGATTTTGGCCTGTTTCGTGGACTATTACACACTGTTTTGGGGTATCGAAGTGATTTCAATGATTAATGAACCGCGGGGTGCGTTTACGTTTCGGCCATCAACACTTACACTTTTGTCCGATTCTTGCCTTTTTTGTAGACTATTAGTCACTGTTTTGGGGTCCCGGAGTGATTTCCACGATTAACGAACCTCGTCGTGCGTTTACGTGTCGGT
Organism: Triticum dicoccoides; assembly: GCF_002162155.2. Classification (NCBI taxonomy): domain Eukaryota; kingdom Viridiplantae; phylum Streptophyta; class Magnoliopsida; order Poales; family Poaceae; genus Triticum; species Triticum dicoccoides. Next base: position 5,702 of record NW_021266762.1, read on the forward strand.
CATCAACAATTGTGTTTTGGTCGATTCTGACCCGTTTCGTGGACTATTACTCACCGTTTTGGGGTCCCAAAGCGACTTCCATGGTTGTTGAACCACATGGTGCGCTTAAGTGTAGCTCATCAACAATCACAGTTTGGGTCGATTCTGTCCCGTTTGTTAGAGTATTACTTAGTTTTGGGGGCCCCGGAGTGACTTCCACGATTTATGAACCCCGGGGTGCGTTTACGTGTCGGTCATCAACACTCACAGTTTTGGCCAATTCTGGCACGTCTCGTGGACTATTACGCACCGTTTTGTGGTCCGAAAGTGATTTCCATCGTTGTTGAACCCCAAGGTGTGCTTATGTGTCGGTCATCAACACTGATAGTTCTGGCTGATTCAGGCCCGTT
>NW_021266762.1:6100-35708 GCF_002162155.2 Triticum dicoccoides
TCCACGGTTAATGAACCACGGGGTGCGTTTACGTGTCGGTCATCAACACTCACAGTTTTGGCCGATTCTGGCACGTTTCTTGGACTATTACTCTATTTTTTGGTCCCGGTGTGATTTCCATGATTGAAGAACACTAGGGTGCGTTTATGTGTCGGTCATCAACACTCACTATTTTGGGGTCCCGGAGTAATTTCCACGATTAACAAACCGTGGGGTGCGTTTCCATGTCGGTCATCAATACTAGAAGTTTTGGCCAATTCTGGCCCGTTTCGTGGACTATTACTCACTGTTTTGGGGCCTCAGAGTGATTTCCACGATTAATGAACCACCGGGTGTGCTTACGGGTTGGTTATCAACACTCGTGTTTTTTGTCGATTCAGACCCATTTCGTGGACTGTTACTCACCGTTTTGGGGCCCCAAAGCGATTTCCATGGTTGTTGAACCCCAAGGTGCACTTAAGTGTAGGTCATCAACAATCGCAGTTTGGGCCGATTCTTTCCAGTTTCTTGGACTATTACTTAGTTATGGGGGTCCCGAAATGATTTCCACAATGTACGAACCCTGGGTTGTGTTTACGTGTCGGTCAGCAACACTCACAATTTTGGCCAATTCTAACGTGTTTTGAGGACTATTACTCACCGTTTTCAGGTCCCGAAATGATTTCCATAGTTGTTGAACCCAAGGCGTGCTTACGTGTCAGTCATCAATACTCATAGTTTTGGCTGATTCTGGCCCGTATCATGGACTATTACTCACTTTTTTGGGCCCTCGGAGTGATTTCCACGGTTAACAAACCGCGGGGTGCATTTACGTGTCGGTCATCAACACTCACAGTTTTGGCCAATTCTGGCCCGTTTCTAGGACTATTACTCTGTTTTTGGGTCTCGGCGTGATTTCCATGATTGACAAACACCTGGGTGCATTTATGTGTCGGTCATCAACACTCGCAGTTTTGGGCGATTTTGGCCTGTTTCGTGGACTATTACACACTGTTTTGGGGTATCGAAGTGATTTCAATGATTAATGAACCGCGGGGTGCGTTTACGTTTCGGCCATCAACACTTACACTTTTGTCCGATTCTTGCCTTTTTTGTAGACTATTACTCACTGTTTTGGGGTCCCGGAGTGATTTCCACGATTAACGAACCTCGTCGTGCGTTTACGTGTCGGTCATCAACAATTGTGTTTTGGTCGATTCTGACCCGTTTCGTGGACTATTACTCACCGTTTTGGGGTCCCAAAGCGACTTCCATGGTTGTTGAACCCCATGGTGCGCTTAAGTGTAGCTCATCAACAATCACAGTTTGGGTCGATTCTGTCCCGTTTGTTAGAGTATTACTTAGTTTTGGGGGCCCCGGAGTGATTTCCACGATTTATGAACCCCGGGGTGCGTTTACGTGTCGGTCATCAACACTCACAGTTTTGGCCAATTCTGGCACGTCTCGTGGACTATTACGCACCGTTTTGTGGTCCGAAAGTGATTTCCATCGTTGTTGAACCCCAAGGTGTGCTTATGTGTCGGTCATCAACACTGATAGTTCTGGCTGATTCAGGCCCGTTCCATGGACTATTACTCATTGTTTTGGGGCCCCGGAGTGATTTCCACGGTTAATGAACCACGGGGTGCGTTTACGTGTCGGTCATCAACACTCACAGTTTTGGCCGATTCTGGCACGTTTCTTGGACTATTACTCTATTTTTTGGTCCCGGTGTGATTTCCATGATTGAAGAACACTGGGGTGCATTTATGTGTCGGTCATCAACACTCACTATTTTGGGGTCCCGGAGTAATTTCCACGATTAACGAACCGTGGGGTGCGTTTCCATGTCGGTCATCAATACTAGAAGTTTTGGCCAATTCTGGCCCGTTTCGTGGACTATTACTCACTGTTTTGGGGCCTCAGAGTGATTTCCACGATTAATGAACCACCGGGTGTGCTTACGGGTTGGTTATCAACACTCGTGTTTTTTGTCGATTCAGACCCATTTCGTGGACTGTTACTCACCGTTTTGGGGCCCCAAAGCGATTTCCATGGTTGTTGAACCCCAAGGTGCACTTAAGTGTAGGTAATCAACAATCGCAGTTTGGGCCGATTCTTTCCAGTTTCTTCGACTATTACTTAGTTATGGGGGTCCCGAAATGATTTCCACAATGTACTAACCCTGGGTTGTGTTTACGTGTCGGTCAGCAACACTCACAATTTTGGCCAATTCTAACGTGTTTTGAGGACTATTACTCACCGTTTTCAGGTCCCGAAATGATTTCCATAGTTGTTGAACCCCAAGGCGTGCTTACGTGTCAGTCATCAATACTCATAGTATTGGCTGATTCTGGCCCGTATCATGGACTATTACTCACTTTTTTGGGCCCTCGGAGTGATTTCCACGGTTAACAAACCGCGGGGTGCATTTACATGTCGGTCATCAACACTCACAGTTTTGGCCAATTCTGGCCCGTTTCTAGGACTATTACTCTGTTTTTGGGTCTCGGCGTGATTTCCATGATTGACAAACACCTGGGTGCATTTATGTGTCGGTCATCAACACTCGCAGTTTTGGGCGATTTTGGCCTGTTTCGTGGACTATTACACACTGTTTTGGGGTATCGAAGTGATTTCAATGATTAATGAACCGCGGGGTGCATTTACGTTTCGGCCATCAACACTTACACTTTTGTCCGATTCTTGCCTTTTTTGTAGACTATTACTCACTGTTTTGGGGTCCCGGAGTGATTTCCACGATTAACGAACCTCGTCGTGCCTTTACGTGTCGGTCATCAACAATTGTGTTTTGGTCGATTCTGACCCGTTTCGTGGACTATTACTCACCGTTTTGGGGTCCCAAAGCGACTTCCATGGTTGTTGAACCCCATGGTGCGCTTAAGTGTAGCTCATCAACAATCACAGTTTGGGTCGATTCTGTCCCGTTTGTTAGAGTATTACTTAGTTTTGGGGGCCCCGGAGTGATTTCCACGATTTATGAACCCCGGGGTGCGTTTACGTGTCGGTCATCAACACTCACAGTTTTGGCCAATTCTGGCACGTCTCGTGGACTATTACGCACCGTTTTGTGGTCCGAAAGTGATTTCCATCGTTGTTGAACCCCAAGGTGTGCTTATGTGTCGGTCATCAACACTGATAGTTCTGGCTGATTCAGGCCCGTTTCATGGACTATTACTCATTGGTTTGGGGCCCCGGAGTGATTTCCACGGTTAATGAACCACGGGGTGCGTTTACGTGTCGGTCATCAACACTCACAGTTTTGGCCGATTCTGGCACGTTTCTTGGACTATTACTCTATTTTTTGGTCCCGGTGTGATTTCCATGATTGAAGAACACTGGGGTGCGTTTATGTGTCGGTCATCAACACTCACTATTTTGGGGTCCTGGAGTAATTTCCACGATTAACGAACCGTGGGGTGCGTTTCCATGTCGGTCATCAATACTAGAAGTTTTGGCCAATTCTGGCCCGTTTCGTGGACTATTACTCACTGTTTTGGGGCCTCAGAGTGATTTCCACGATTAATGAACCACCGGGTGTGCTTACGGGTTGGTTATCAACACTCGTGGTTTTTGTCGATTCAGACCCATTTCGTGGACTGTTACTCACCGTTTTGGGGCCCCAAAGCGATTTCCATGGTTGTTGAACCCCAAGGTGCACTTAAGTGTAGGTCATCAACAATCGCAGTTTGGGCCGATTCTTTCCAGTTTCTTGGACTATTACTTAGTTATGGGGGTCCCGAAATGATTTCCACAATGTACGAACCCTGGGTTGTGTTTACATGTCGGTCAGCAACACTCACAATTTTGGCCAATTCTAACGTGTTTTGAGGACTATTACTCACCGTTTTCAGGTCCCGAAATGATTTCCATAGTTGTTGAACCCCAAGGCGTGCTTACGTGTCAGTCATCAATACTCATAGTTTTGGCTGATTCTGGCCCGTATCATGGACTATTACTCACTTTTTTGGGCCCTCGGAGTGATTTCCACGGTTAACAAACCGCGGGGTGCATTTACGTGTCGGTCATCAACACTCACAGTTTTGGCCAATTCTGGCCCGTTTCTAGGACTATTACTCTGTTTTTGGGTCTCGGCGTGATTTCCATGATTGACAAACACCTTGGTGCATTTATGTGTCGGTCATCAACACTCGCAGTTTTGGGCGATTTTGGCCTGTTTCGTGGACTATTACACACTGTTTTGGGGTATCGAAGTGATTTCAATGATTAATGAACCGCGGGGTGCGTTTACGTTTCGGCCATCAACACTTACACTTTTGTCCGATTCTTGCCTTTTTTGTAGACTATTACTCACTGTGTTGGGGTCCCGGAGTGATTTCCACGATTAACGAACCTCGTCGTGCCTTTACGTGTCGGTCATCAACAATTGTGTTTTGGTCGATTCTGACCCGTTTCGTGGACTATTACTCACCGTTTTGGGGTCCCAAAGCGACTTCCATGGTTGTTGAACCCCATGGTGCGCTTAAGTGTAGCTCATCAACAATCACAGTTTGGGTCGATTCTGTCCCGTTTGTTAGAGTCTTACTTAGTTTTGGGGGCCCCGGAGTGATTTCCACGATTTATGAACCCCGGGGTGCGTTTACGTGTCGGTCATCAACACTCACAGTTTTGGCCAATTCTGGCACGTCTCGTGGACTATTACGCACCGTTTTGTGGTCCGAAAGTGATTTCCATCGTTGTTGAACCCCAAGGTGTGCTTATGTGTCGGTCATCAACACTGATAGTTCTGGCTGATTCAGGCCCGTTTCATGGACTATTACTCATTGGTTTGGGGCCCCGGAGTGATTTCCACGGTTAATGAACCACGGGGTGCGTTTACGTGTCGGTCATCAACACTCACAGTTTTGGCCGATTCTGGCACGTTTCTTGGACTATTACTCTATTTTTTGGTCCCGGTGTGATTTCCATGATTGAAGAACACTGGGGTGCGTTTATGTGTCGGTCATCAACACTCACTATTTTGGGGTCCTGGAGTAATTTCCACGATTAACGAACCGTGGGGTGCGTTTCCATGTCGGTCATCAATACTAGAAGTTTTGGCCAATTCTGGCCCGTTTCGTGGACTATTACTCACTGTTTTGGGGCCTCAGAGTGATTTCCACGATTAATGATCCACCGGGTGTGCTTACGGGTTGGTTATCAACACTCGTGGTTTTTGTCGATTCAGACCCATTTCGTGGACTGTTACTCACCGTTTTGGGGCCCCAAAGCGATTTCCATGGTTGTTGAACCCCAAGGTGCACTTAAGTGTAGGTCATCAACAATCGCAGTTTGGGCCGATTCTTTCCAGTTTCTTGGACTATTACTTAGTTATGGGGGTCCCGAAATGATTTCCACAATGTACGAACCCTGGGTTGTGTTTACATGTCGGTCAGCAACACTCACAATTTTGGCCAATTCTAACGTGTTTTGAGGACTATTACTCACCGTTTTCAGGTCCCGAAATGATTTCCATAGTTGCTGAACCCCAAGGCGTGCTTACGTGTCAGTCATCAATACTCATAGTTTTGGCTGATTCTGGCCCGTATCATGGACTATTACTCACTTTTTTGGGCCCTCGGAGTGATTTCCACGGTTAACAAACCGCGGGGTGCATTTACGTGTCGGTCATCAACACTCACAGTTTTGGCCAATTCTGGCCCGTTTCTAGGACTATTACTCTGTTTTTGGGTCTCGGCGTGATTTCCATGATTGACAAACACCTAGGTGCATTTATGTGTCGGTCATCAACACTCGCAGTTTTGGGCGATTTTGGCCTGTTTCGTGGACTATTACACACTGTTTTGGGGTATCGAAGTGATTTCAATGATTAATGAACCGCGGGGTGCGTTTACGTTTCGGCCATCAACAATTACACTTTTGTCCGATTCTTGCCTTTTTTGTAGACTATTACCCACTGTTTTGGGGTCCCGGAGTGATTTCCACGATTAACGAACCTCGTCGTGCCTTTACGTGTCGGTCATCAACAATTGTGTTTTGGTCGATTCTGACCCGTTTCGTGGACTATTACTCACCGTTTTGGGGTCCCAAAGCGACTTCCATGGTTGTTGAACCCCATGGTGCGCTTAAGTGTAGCTCATCAACAATCACAGTTTGGGTCGATTCTGGCCCCTTTGTTAGAGTATTACTTAGTTTTGGGGGCCCTGGAGTGATTTCCACGATTTATGAACCCCGGGGTGCATTTACGTGTCGGTCATCAACACTCACAGTTTTGGCCAATTCTGGCACGTTTCATGGACTATTACGCACCGTTTTGTGGTCCCGAAGTGATTTCCATAGTTGTTGAACCCCAAGGTGTGCTTATGTGTCGGTCATCAACACCTACAGTTTCGGCTGATTCAGTCCCGTTTCGTGGACTATTACTCATTGTTTTGGGGCCCCGGAGTGATTTCCACGGTTAATGAACCACGCGGTGCGTTTACGTGTCGGTCATCAACACTCACAGTTTTGGCCTATTCTGGCACGTTTCTTCGACTATTACTCTGTTTTTGGGTCCCGGTGTGATTTCCATGATTGACGAACACTGGGGTGCGTTTATGTGTCGGTCATCAACACTCACTGTTTTGGGGTCCCGGAGTAATTTCCATGATTAACGAACCGTGGGGTGCGTTTCCATGTCGGTCATCGATATTAGAAGTTTTGGCCAATTCTGGCCCATTTCGTGGACTATTACTCACTATTTTGGGGCCTCAGAGTGATTTCCACGATTAATGAACCCTCGGGTGTGCTTACGGGTTGGTTATCAACACTCGTGGTTTTTGTCGATTCAGACCCGTTTCGTGGACTGTTACTCACCGTTTTGGGGCCCCAAAGCGATTTCCATGGTTGTTGAACCCCAAGGTGCACTTAAGTGTAGGTCATCAACAATCACAGTTTGGGCCGATTCTTTCCAGTTTCTTGGACTATTACTTAGTTATGGGGGTCCCGAAATGATTTCCACAATGTACGAACCCCAGGTTGTGTTTACGTGTCGGTCAGCAACACTCACAATTTTGGCCAATTCTAACGTGTTTTGAGGACTATTACTCACCGTTTTCAGGTCCTGAAATGATTTCCATAGTTGTTGAACCCCAAGGCGCGCTTACGTGTCAGTCATCAATACTCTTAGTTTTGGCTGATTCTGGCCCGTATCATGGACTATTACTCACTTTTTTGGGCCCCCGGAGTGATTTCCACGGTTAATAAACCGCGGGGTGCATTTATGTGTCGGTCATCAACACTCACAGTTTTGGCCAATTCTGGCCCGTTTCTAGCACTATTACTCTGTTTTTGGTTCTCGGCGTGATTTCCATGATTGACAAACACCTGGGTGCAGTTATGTGTCGGTCATCAACACTCACAGTTTTGGCCGATACTGGCACGTTTCTTGGACTATTACTCTATTTTTTGGTCCCGGTGTGATTTCCATGATTGAAGAACACTTGGGTGCGTTTATGTGTCGGTCATCAACACTCACTATTTTGGGGTCCCGGAGTAATTTCCATGATTAACGAACCGTGGGGTGCGTTTCCATGTCGGTCATCAATACTAGAAGTTTTGGCCAATTCTGGCCCGTTTCGTGGACTATTACTCACTGTTTTGGGGCCTCAGAGTGATTTCCACGATTAATGAACCCCCGGGTGTGCTTACGGGTTGGTTATCAACACTCGTGGTTTTTGTCGATTCAGACCCGTTTCGTGGACTGTTACTCACCGTTTTGGGGCCCCAAAGCGATTTCCATGGTTGTTGAACCCCAAGGTGCACTTAAGTGTAGGTCATCAACAATCACAGTTTGGGCCGATTCTTTCCAGTTTCTTGGACTATTACTTAGTTATGGGGGTCCCGAAATGATTTCCACAATGTACGAACCCCAGGTTGTGTTTACGTGTCGGTCAGCAACACTCACAATTTTGGCCAATTCTAACGTGTTTTGAGGACTATTACTCACCGTTTTCAGGTCCTGAAATGATTTCCATAGTTGTTGAACCCCAAGGCGAGCTTACGTGTCAGTCATCAATACTCTTAGTTTTGGCTGATTCTGGCCCGTATCATGGACTATTACTCACTTTTTTGGGCCCCCGGAGTGATTTCCACGGTTAACAAACCGCGGGGTGCATTTACGTGTCGGTCATCAACACTCACAGTTTTGGCCAATTCTGGCCCGTTTCTAGCACTATTACTCTGTTTTTGGTTCTCGGCGTGATTTCCATGATTGACAAACACCTGGGTGCAGTTATGTGTCGGTCATCAACACTCACAGTTTTGGCCGATTCTGGCACGTTTCTTGGACTATTACTCTATTTTTTGGTCCCGGTGTGATTTCCATGATTGAAGAACACTTGGGTGCGTTTATGTGTCGGTCATCAACACTCACTATTTTGGGGTCCTGGAGTAATTTCCACGATTAACGAACCGTGGGGTGCGTTTCCATGTCGGTCATCAATACTAGAAGTTTTGGCCAATTCTGGCCCGTTTCGTGGACTATTACTCACTGTTTTGGGGCCTCAGAGTGATTTCCACGATTAATGAACCCCCGGGTGTGCTTACGGGTTGGTTATCAACACTCGTGGTTTTTGTCGATTCAGACCCGTTTCGTGGACTATTACTCACCGTTTTGGGGCCCAAAAGCGATTTCCATGGTTGTTGAACCCCAAGGTGCACTTAAGTGTAGGTCATCAACAATCGCAGTTTGGGCCGATTCTTTGCAGTTTCTTGGACTATTACTTAGTTATGGGGGTCCCGAAATGATTCAGCAACACTCACAATTTTGGCCAATTCTAACGTGTTTTGAGGACTATTACTCACCGTTTTCAGGTCCCCAAATGATTTCCATAGTTGTTGAACCCCAAGGCGCGCTCACGTGTCAGTCATCAATACTCATAGTTTTGGCTGATTCTGGCCCGTATCATGGACTATTACTCACTTTTTTGGGCCCCCAGAGTGATTTCCACGGTTAACAAACCGCGGGGTGCATTTACGTGTCGGTCATCAACACTCACAGTTTTGGCCAATTCTGGCCCGTTTCTAGGACTATTGCTGTGTTTTTGGGTCTCGGCGTGATTTCCATGATTGACAAACACCTGGGTGCATTTATGTGTCGGTCATCAACACTCACAGTTTTGGCCGATACTGGCACGTTTCTTGGACTATTACACACTGTTTTGGGGTATCGAAGTGATTTCAATGATTAATGAACCGCGGGGTGCGTTTACGTTTCGGCCATCAACAATTACACTTTTGTCCGATTCTTGCCTTTTTTGTAGACTATTACCCACTGTTTTGGGGTCCCGGAGTGATTTCCACGATTAACGAACCTCGTCGTGCGTTTACGTGTCGGTCATCAACAATTGTGTTTTTGTCGATTCTGACCCGTTTCGTGGACTATTACTCACCGTTTTGGGGTCCCAAAGCGACTTCCATGGTTGTTGAACCCCATGGTGCGCTTAAGTGTAGCTCATCAACAATCACAGTTTGGGTCGATTCTGGCCCCTTTGTTAGAGTATTACTTAGTTTTGGGGGCCCTGGAGTGATTTCCACGATTTATGAACCCCGGGGTGCATTTACGTGTCGGTCATCAACACTCACAGTTTTGGCCAATTCTGGCACGTTTCATGGACTATTACGCACCGTTTTGTGGTCCCGAAGTGATTTCCATAGTTGTTGAACCCCAAGGTGTGCTTATGTGTCGGTCATCAACACCTACAGTTTCGGCTGATTCAGTCCCGTTTCGTGGACTATTACTCATTGTTTTGGGGCCCCGGAGTGATTTCCACGGTTAATGAACCACGCGGTGCGTTTAGGTGTCGGTCATCAACACTCACAGTTTTGGCCTATTCTGGCACGTTTCTTCGACTATTACTCTGTTTTTGGGTCCCGGTGTGATTTCCATGATTGACGAACACTGGGGTGCGTTTATGTGTCGGTCATCAACACTCACTGTTTTGGGGTCCCGGAGTAATTTCCATGATTAACGAACCGTGGGGTGCGTTTCCATGTCGGTCATCGATATTAGAAGTTTTGGCCAATTCTGGCCCGTTTCGTGGACTATTACTCACTATTTTGGGGCCTCAGAGTGATTTCCACGATTAATGAACCCCCGGGTGTGCTTACGGGTTGGTTATCAACACTCGTGGTTTTTGTCGATTCAGACCCGTTTCGTGGACTGTTACTCACCGTTTTGGGGCCCCAAAGCGATTTCCATGGTTGTTGAACCCCAAGGTGCACTTAAGTGTAGGTCATCAACAATCGCAGTTTGGGCCGATTCTTTCCAGTTTCTTGGACTATTACTTAGTTATGGGGGTCCCGAAATGATTTCCACAATGTACGAACCCCAGGTTGTGTTTACGTGTCGGTCAGCAACACTCACAATTTTGGCCAATTCTAACGTGTTTTGAGGACTATTACTCACCGTTTTCAGGTCCTGAAATGATTTCCATAGTTGTTGAACCCCAAGGCGCGCTTACGTGTCAGTCATCAATACTCTTAGTTTTGGCTGATTCTGGCCCGTATCATGGACTATTACTCACTTTTTTGGGCCCCCGGAGTGATTTCCACGGTTAACAAACCGCGGGGTGCATTTATGTGTCGGTCATCAACACTCACAGTTTTGGCCAATTCTGGCCCGTTTCTAGCACTATTACTCTGTTTTTGGTTCTCGGCGTGATTTCCATGATTGACAAACACCTGGGTGCAGTTATGTGTCGGTCATCAACACTCACAGTTTTGGCCGATACTGGCACGTTTCTTGGACTATTACTCTATTTTTTGGTCCCGGTGTGATTTCCATGATTGAAGAACACTTGGGTGCGTTTATGTGTCGGTCATCAACACTCACTATTTTGGGGTCCCGGAGTAATTTCCATGATTAACGAACCGTGGGGTGCGTTTCCATGTCGGTCATCAATACTAGAAGTTTTGGCCAATTCTGGCCCGTTTCGTGGACTATTACTCACTGTTTTGGGGCCTCAGAGTGATTTCCACGATTAATGAACCCCCGGGTGTGCTTACGGGTTGGTTATCAACACTCGTGGTTTTTGTCGATTCAGACCCGTTTCGTGGACTGTTACTCACCGTTTTGGGGCCCCAAAGCGATTTCCATGGTTGTTGAACCCCAAGGTGCACTTAAGTGTAGGTCATCAACAATCACAGTTTGGGCCGATTCTTTCCAGTTTCTTGGACTATTACTTAGTTATGGGGGTCCCGAAATGATTTCCACAATGTACGAACCCCAGGTTGTGTTTACGTGTCGGTCAGCAACACTCACAATTTTGGCCAATTCTAACGTGTTTTGAGGACTATTACTCACTGTTTTCAGGTCCTGAAATGATTTCCATAGTTGTTGAACCCCAAGGCGAGCTTACGTGTCAGTCATCAATACTCTTAGTTTTGGCTGATTCTGGCCCGTATCATGGACTATTACTCACTTTTTTGGGCCCCCGGAGTGATTTCCACGGTTAACAAACCGCGGGGTGCATTTACGTGTCGGTCATCAACACTCACAGTTTTGGCCAATTCTGGCCCGTTTCTAGCACTATTACTCTGTTTTTGGTTCTCGGCGTGATTTCCATGATTGACAAACACCTGGGTGCAATTATGTGTCGGTCATCAACACTCACAGTTTTGGCCGATTCTGGCACGTTTCTTGGACTATTACTCTATTTTTTGGTCCCGGTGTGATTTCCATGATTGAAGAACACTTGTGTGCGTTTATGTGTCGGTCATCAACACTCACTATTTTGGGGTCCTGGAGTAATTTCCACGATTAACGAACCGTGGGGTGCGTTTCCATGTCGGTCATCAATACTAGAAGTTTTGGCCAATTCTGGCCCGTTTCGTGGACTATTACTCACTGTTTTGGGGCCTCAGAGTGATTTCCACGATTAATGAACCCCCGGGTGTGCTTACGGGTTGGTTATCAACACTCGTGGTTTTTGTCGATTCAGACCCGTTTCGTGGACTATTACTCACCGTTTTGGGGCCCCAAAGCGATTTCCATGGTTGTTGAACCCCAAGGTGCACTTAAGTGTAGGTCATCAACAATCGCAGTTTGGGCCGATTCTTTCCAGTTTCTTGGACTATTACTTAGTTATGGGGGTCCCGAAATGATTCAGCAACACTCACAATTTTGGCCAATTCTAACGTGTTTTGAGGACTATTACTCACCGTTTTCAGGTCCCCAAATGATTTCCATAGTTGTTGAACCCCAAGGCGCGCTCACGTGTCAGTCATCAATACTCATAGTTTTGGCTGATTCTGGCCCGTATCATGGACTATTACTCACTTTTTTGGGCCCCCAGAGTGATTTCCACGGTTAACAAACCGCGGGGTGCATTTACGTGTCGGTCATCAACACTCACAGTTTTGGCCAATTCTGGCCCGTTTCTAGGACTATTGCTGTGTTTTTGGGTCTCGGCGTGATTTCCATGATTGACAAACACCTGGGTGCATTTATGTGTCGGTCATCAACACTCGCAGTTTTGGGCGATTTTGTCCTGTTTCGTGGACTATTACACACTATTTTGGGGTATCGAAGTGATTTCAATGATTAATGAACCGCGGGGTGCGTTTACGTTTCGGCCATCAACACTTACACTTTTGTCCGATTCTTGCCTTTTTTGTAGACTATTACTCACTGTTTTGGGGTCCCTGAGTTATTTCCACGATTAGCGAACCTCGTCGTGCGTTTACGTGTCGGTCATCAACAATTCTTTTTTTGTCGATTCTGACCCGTTTCGTGGACTATTACTCACCGTTTTGGGGTCCCAAAGCGACTTCCATGGTTGTTGAACCCCATGGTGCGCTTAAGTGTAGCTCATCAACAATCACAGTTTGGGTCGATTCTGGCCCATTTGTTAGAGTATTACTTAGTTTTGGGGGCCCCGGAGTGATTTCCACGATTTATGAACCCCGGGGTGCGTTTACGTGTCGATCATCAACACTCACAGTTTTGGCCAATTCTGGCACGTTTCATGGACTATTACGCACCATTTTGTGGTCTCGAAGTGATTTCCATAGTTGTTGAACCCCAAGGTGTGCTTATGTGTCAGTCAACAACACCTACAGTTTCGGCTGATTCAGTCCCGTTTCGTGGACTATTACTCATTGTTTTGGGGCCCCGGAGTGATTTCCACGGTTAATGAACCACGCGGTGCGTTTAGGTGTCGGTCATCAACACTCACAGTTTTGGCCGATTCTGGCACGTTTCTTGGACTATTACTCTGTTTTTGGGTCCCGGTGTGATTTCCATGATTGACGAACACTGGGGTGCGTTTATGTGTCGGTCATCAACACTCACTGTTTTGGGGTCCCGGAAGAATTTCCACGATTAACGAACCGTGGGGTGCGTTTCCATGTCGGTCATCAATACTAGAAGTTTTGGCCAATTCTGTCCCGTTTCGTGGACTATTACTCACTATTTTGGGGCCTTAGAGTGATTTCCACGGTTAATGAACCCCCGGGTGTGCTTACGGGTTGGTTATCAACACTCGTGGTTTTTGTCGATTCAGACCCGTCTCGTGGACTGTTACTCACCGTTTTGGGGCCCCAAAGCGATTTCCATGGTTGTTGAACCCCAAGGTGCACTTAAGTGTAGGTCATCAACAATCGCAGTTTGGGCCGATTCTTTCCAGTTTCTTGGACTATTACTTAGTTATGGGGGTCCCGAAATGATTTCCACAATGTACGAACCCCAAGTTGTGTTTACGTGTCGGTAAGCAACACTCACAATTTTGGCCAATTCTAACGTGTTTTGAGGACTATTACTCACCGTTTTCAGGTCCCGAAATGATTTCCATAGTTGTTAAACCCCAAGGTGCGCTTACGTGTCAGTCATCAATACTCATAGTTTTGGCTGATTCTGGCCCGTATCATGGACTATTACTCACTGTTTTGGGGTCCCGGAGTGATTTCCACGATTAACGAACCTCGTCGTGCGTTTACGTGTCGGTCATCAACAATTGTGTTTTTGTCGATTCTGACCCGTTTCGTGGACTATTACTCACCGTTTTGGGGTCCCAAAGCGACTTCCATGGTTGTTGAACCCCATGGTGCGCTTAAGTGTAGCTCATCAACAATCACAGTTTGGGTAGATTCTGGCCCGTTTGTTAGAGTATTACTTAGTTTTGGGGGCCCCGGAGTGATTTCCACGATTTATGAACCCCGGGGTGCGTTTACGTGTCGGTCATCAACACTCACAGTTTTGGCCAATTCTGGCACGTTTCATGGACTATTACACACCGTTTTGTGGTCCCGAAGTGATTTCCATAGTTGTTGAACCCCAAGGTGTGCTTATGTGTCGGTCATCAACACTCATAGTTCTTGCTGATTCAGGCCCGTTTCGTGGACTATTACTCATTGTTTTGGGGCCCCGGAGTGATTTCCACGGTTAATGAACCACGGGGTGCATTTACGTGTCGGTCATCAACACTCACAGTTTTGGCCGATTCTGGCACGTTTCTTGGACTATTACTCTGTTTTTGGGTCCCGGTGTGATTTCCATGATTGACGAACACTGGGTGCGTTTATGTGTCGGTCATCAACACTCACTGTTTTGGGGTCCCGGAGTAATTTCCACGATTAACGAACCGTGGGGTGCGTTTCCATGTCGGTCATCAATACTAGAAGTTTTGGCCAATTCGGTCCCGTTTCGTGGACTATTACTCACTATTTTGGGGCCTTAGAGTGATTTCAACGGTTAATGAACCCCCGGGTGTGCTTACGGGTTGGTTATCAACACTCGTGGTTTTTGTCGATTCAGACCCGTCTCGTGGACTGTTACTCACCGTTTTGGGGCCCCAAAGCGATTTCCATGGTTGTTGAACCCCAAGGTGCACTTAAGTGTAGGTCATCAACAATCGCAGTTTGGGCCGATTCTTTCCAGTTTCTTGGACTATTACTTAGTTATGGGGGTCCCGAAATGATTTCCACAATGTACGAACCCCAAGTTGTGTTTACGTGTCGGTTAGCAACACTCACAATTTTGGCCAATTCTAACGTGTTTTGAGGACTATTACTCACCGTTTTCAGGTCCCGAAATGATTTCCATAGTTGTTAAACCCCAAGGTGCGCTTACGTGTCAGTCATCAATACTCATAGTTTTGGCTGATTCTGGCCCGTATCATGGACTATTACTCACTTTTTTGGGCCCCCGGAGTGATTTCCACGGTTAACAAACCGCGGGGTGCATTTACGTGTCGGTCATCAACACTCATAGTTTTGGCCAATTCTGGCCCGTTTCTAGGACTATTACTGTGTTTTTGGGTCTCGGCGTGATTTCCATGATTGACAAACACCTGGGTGCATTTATGTGTCGGTCATGAACACTCGCAGTTTTGGGCGATTTTGTCCTGTTTCGTGGACTATTACACACTATTTTGGGGTATCGAAGTGATTTCAATGATTAATGAACCGCGGGGTGCGTTTACGTTTCGCCCATCAACACTTACACTTTTGTCCGATTCTTGCCTTTTTTGTAGACTATTACTCACTGTTTTGGGGTCCCGGAGTGATTTCCACGATTAACGAACCTCGTCGTGCGTTTACGTGTCGGTCATCAACAATTGTGTTTTTGTCGATTCTGACCCGTTTCGTGGACTATTACTCACCGTTTTGGGGTCCCAAAGCGACTTCCATGGTTGTTGAACCCCATGGTGCGCTTAAGTGTAGCTCATCAACAATCACAGTTTGGGTAGATTCTGGCCCGTTTGTTAGAGTATTACTTAGTTTTGGGGGCCCCGAAGTGATTTCCACGATTTATGAACCCCGGGGTGCGTTTACGTGTCGGTCATCAACACTCACAGTTTTGGCCAATTCTGGCACGTTTCATGGACTATTACACACCGTTTTGTGGTCCCGAAGTGATTTCCATAGTTGTTGAACCCCAAGGTGTGCTTATGTGTCGGTCATCAACACTCATAGTTCTTGCTGATTCAGGCCCGTTTCGTGGACTATTACTCATTGTTTTGGGGCCCCGGAGTGATTTCCACGGTTAATGAACCACGGGGTGCATTTACGTGTCGGTCATCAACACTCACAGTTTTGGCCGATTCTGGCACGTTTCTTGGACTATTACTCTGTTTTTGGGTCCCGGTGTGATTTCCATGATTGACGAACACTGGGTGCGTTTATGTGTCGGTCATCAACACTCACTGTTTTGGGGTCCCGGAGTAATTTCCACGATTAACGAACCGTGGGGTGCGTTTCCATGTCGGTCATCAATACTAGAAGTTTTGGCCATTTCTGGCGCGTTTTGTGGACTATTACTCACTGTTTTGGGACCTCGGAGTGATTTCCACGATTAATGAACCCCCGGTGCGCTTACGGGTTGGTTATCAACACTCGCGGTTTTTGTCGATTCAGACCCGTTTCATGGACTGTTACTCACCGTTTTGGGGCCCCAAAGCGATTTCCATGGTTGTTGAACCCCAAGGTGCACATAAGTGTAGGTCATCAACAATCGCAGTTTGGGCCGATTCTTTCCAGTTTCTTGGACTATTACTTAGTTATGGGGGTCCCGAAATGATTTCCACAATGTACGAACCCGGGTTGTGTTTACGTGTCGGTCAGCAACACTCACAATTTTGGCCAATTCTAACGTGTTTTGTGGACTATTACTCACCATTTTCAGGTCCTGAAATGATTTCCATAGTTGTTGAACCCCAAGGCGCGCTTATGTGTCAGTCATCAATACTCATAGTTTTGGTTGATTCTGGCCCGTATCATGGACTATTACTCACTTTTTTGGGCCTCCGGAGTGATTTCCACGGTTAATGAAGCGCGGGGTGCATTTACGTGTCGGTCAGCAACACTCACCGTTTTGGCCAATTCTGGCCCGTTTCTAGGACTATTACTCCGTTTTTGGGTCTTGGCGTGATTTCCATGATTGACGAACACCTGGATGCATTTATGTGTCGGTCATCAACACTCGCAGTTTTGGCCGATTTTGGCCCGTTTCGTGGACTATTACACACTGTTTTGGGGTATCGAAGTGATTTCAATGATTAATGAACTGCAGGGTGCGTTTACGTTTCGGCTATCAACACTTACACTTTTGTCCGATTCTTGCCTTTTTTGTAGACTATTACTCACTGTTTTGGGGTCCCGGAGTGATTTCCACGATTAACGAACCTCGTCGTGCGTTTACGTGTCGGTCATCAACAATTCTTTTTTTGTCGATTCTGACCCGTTTCGTGGACTATTACTCACCGTTTTGGGGTCCCAAAGCGACTTCGATGGTTGTTGAAGCCCATGGTGCGCTTAAGTGTAGCTCATCAACAATCACAGTTTGGGTCGATTCTGGCCCGTTTGTTAGAGTATTACTTAGTTTTGGGGGCCCCGGAGTGATTTCCACGATTTATGAACCCCGGGGTGCGTTTACGTGTCGGTCATCAACACTCACAGTTTTGGCTAATTCTGGCACGTTTCATGGACTATTACGCACCGTTTTGTGGTCCCGAAGTGATTTCCATAGTTGTTGAACCCCAAGGTGTGCTTATGTGTCAGTCATCAACACCTACAGTTTTGGCTGATTCAGTCCCGTTTCGTGGACTATCACTCATTGTTTTGGGGCCCTGGAGTGATTTCCACGGTTAATGAACCACGGGGTGCATTTACGTGTCGGTCATCAACACTCACAGTTTTGGCTGATTCTGGCACGTTTCTTGGACTATTACTCTGTTTTTGGGTCCCGGTGTGATTTCCATGATTGACGAACACTGGGGTGCATTTATGTGTCGGTCATCAACACTCACTATTTTGGGGTCCCGGAGTAATTTCCACGATTAAGGAACCGTGGTGCGTTTCCATGTCGGTCATCAAGACTAGAAGTTTTGGCCAATTCTGGCCCGTTTCGTGGACTATTACTCACTGTTTTGGGACCTCGGAGTGATTTCCACGATTAATGAACCCCCGGGTGCGCTTACGGGTTGGTTATCAACACTCGCGGTTTTTGTCGATTCAGACCCGTTTCATGGACTGTTACTCACCGTTTTGGGGCCCCAAAGCGATTTCCATGGTTGTTGAACCCCAAGGTGCACTTAAGTGTAGGTCATCAACAATCGCAGTTTGGGCCGATTCTTTCCAGTTTCTTGGACTATTACTTAGTTATGGGGGTCCCAAAATGATTTCCACGATGTACGAACCCTGGGTTGTGTTTACGTGTCGGTCAGCAACACTCACAATTTTGGCCAATTCTAACGTGTTTTGTGGACTATTACTCACCGTTTTCAGGTCCCGAAATGATTTCCATAGTTGTTGAACCCCAAGGCGCGCTTACATGTCAGTCATCAATACTCATAGTTTTGGCTGATTCTGGCCCGTATCATGGACTATTACTCACTTTTTTGGGCCCCCGGAGTGATTTCCACGGTTAACGAACCGCGGGGTGCATTTACGTGTCGGACATCAACACTCACAGTTTTGGCCGATTCTGGCACGTTTCTTGGACTATTACTCTGTTTTTGGGTCCCGGCGTGATTTCCATGATTGACAAACACCTGGGTGCAGTTATGTGTCGGTCATCAACACTCGCAGTTTTGGGCGATTTTGGCCTGTTTCGTGGACTATTACACACTATTTTGGGGTATCGAAGTGATTTCAATGATTAATGAACCGCGGGGTGCGTTTACGTTTCGGCGATCAACACTTACACTTTTGTCCGATTCTTGCCTTTTTTGTAGACTATTACTCACTGTTTTGGGGTCCCGGAGTGATTTCCACGATTAACGAACCTCGTCGTGCGTGTACGTGTCGGTCATCAACAATTGTGTTTTTGTCGATTCTGACCCGTTTCGTGGACTATTACTCACCGTTTTGGGGTCCCAAAGCGACTTCCATGGTTGTTGAATCCCATGGTGCGCTTAAGTGTAGCTCATCAACAATCACAGTTTGGGTCGATTCTGGCCCGTTTGTTAGAGTATTACTTAGTTTTGGGGGCCCCGGAGTGATTTCCACGATTTATGAACCCCGGGGTGCGTTTACGTGTCGGTCATCAACACTCACAGTTTTGGCCAATTCTGGCACGTTTCATGGACTATTACGCACCGTTTTGTGGTCCCGAAGTGATTTCCATAGTTGTTGAACCCCAAGGTGTGCTTATGTGTCAGTCATCAACACCTACAGTTTTGGCTGATTCAGTCCCGTTTCGTGGACTATCACTCATTGTTTTGGGGCCCTGGAGTGATTTCCACGGTTAATGAACCACGGGGTGCATTTACGTGTCGGTCATCAACACTCACAGTTTTGGCTGATTCTGGCTCGTTTCTTGGACTATTACTCTGTTTTTGGGTCCCGGTGTGATTTCCATGATTGACGAACACTGGGGTGCGTTTATGTGTCGGTCATCAACACTCACTATTTTGGGGTCCCGGAGTAATTTCCACGATTAAGGAACCGTGGTGCGTTTCCATGTCGGTCATCAAGACTAGAAGTTTTGGCCAATTCTGGCCCGTTTCGTGGACTATTACTCACTGTTTTGGGACCTCAGAGTGATTTCCACGATTAATGAACCCCCGGGTGCGCTTACGGGTTGGTTATCAACACTCGCGGTTTTTGTCGATTCAGACCCGTTTCATGGACTGTTACTCACCGTTTTGGGGCCCCAAAGCGATTTCCATGGTTGTTGAACCCCAAGGTGCACTTAAGTGTAGGTCATCAACAATCGCAGTTTGGGCCGATTCTTTCCAGTTTCTTGGACTATTACTTAGTTATGGGGGTCCCAAAATGATTTCCACGATGTACGAACCCTGGGTTGTGTTTACGTGTCGGTCAGCAACACTCACAATTTTGGCCAATTCTAACGTGTTTTGTGGACTATTACTCACCGTTTTCAGGTCCCGAAATGATTTCCATAGTTGTTGAACCCCAAGGCGCGCTTACGTGTCAGTCATCAATACTCATAGTTTTGGCTGATTCTGGCCCGTATCATGTACTATTACTCACTTTTTTGGGCCCCCGGAGTGATTTCCACGGTTAACGAACCGCGGGGTGCATTTACGTGTCGGTCATCAACACTCACAGTTTTGGCCGATTCTGGCCCGTTTCTAGGACTATTACTCTGTTTTTGGGTCTCGGCGTGATTTCCATGATTGACGAACACCTGGGTGCATTTATGTGTCGGTCATCAACACTCACAGTTTTGGCCTATTTTGGCCCGTTTCGTGGACTATTACACACTGTTTTGGGGTATCGAAGTGATTTCAATGATTAATGAACCGCGGGGTGCGTTTACATTTCGGCCATCAACACTTACACTTTTGTCCGATTCTTGCCTTTTTTGTAGACTATTACTCACTGTTTTGGGGTCCCGGAGTGATTTCCACGATTAACGAACCTCGTCGTGCGTTTACATGTCGGTCATCAACAATTGTAGTTTTTGTCGATTCTGACCCGTTTCGTGGACTATTACTCACCGTTTTGGGGTCCCAAAGCGACTTCCATGGTTGTTGAACCCCATGGTGCGCTTAAGTGTAGCTCATCAACAATCACAGTTTGGGTCGATTCTGGCCCGTTTGTTAGAGTATTACTTAGTTTTGGGGGCCCCGGAGTGATTTCGACGATTTATGAACCCCGGGATGCGTTTACGTGTCGGTCATCAACACTCACAGTTTTGGCCAATACTGGCACGTTTCGTGGACTATTACACACCGTTTTGTGGTCCCGAAGTGATTTCCATAGTTGTTGAACCCCAAGGTGTGCTTATGTGTCGGTCATCAACACTCACAGTTATGGCTGATTCAGTCCCGTTTCGTGGACTATTACTCATTGTTTTGGGGCCCCGGAGTGATTTCCACGGTTAATGAACCACGCGGTGCGTTTAGGTGTCGGTCATCAACACTCACAGTTTTGGCCGATTCTGGCACGTTTCTTGGACTATTACTCTGTTTTTGGGTCCCGGTGTGATTTCCATGATTGACGAACACTGGGGTGCGTTTATGTGTCGGTCATCAACACTCCCTGTTTTGGGGTCGCGGAGTAATTTCCACGATTAACGAACCGTGGGGTGCGTTTCCATGTCGGTCATCAATAATAGAAGTTTTGGCCAATTCTGGCCCGTTTCGTGGACTATTACTCACTGTTTTGGGGCCTCGGAGTGATTTCCACGATTAATGAACCCCCGGTTGCGCTTACGGGTTGGTTATCAACACTCGCGGTTTTTGTCGATTCAGACCCGTTTCGTGGACTGTTACTCACCGTTTTGGGGCCCCAAAGCGATTTCCATGGTTGTTGAACCCCAAGGTGCACTTAAGTGTAGGTCATCAACAATCGCAGTTTGGGCCGATTCTTTCCAGTTTCTTGGACTATTACTTAGTTATGGGGGTCCCGAAATGATTTCCACGATGTACGAACCCTGGGTTGTGTTTAAGTGTCGGTCAGCAACACTCACAATTTTGGCCAATTCTAACGTGTTTTGTGGACTATTACTCACCGTTTTCAGGTCCCGAAATGATTTCCATAGTTGTTGAACCCCAAGGCGCGCTTACGTGTCAGTC
This sequence comes from Triticum dicoccoides, assembly GCF_002162155.2. Taxonomy (NCBI): domain Eukaryota; kingdom Viridiplantae; phylum Streptophyta; class Magnoliopsida; order Poales; family Poaceae; genus Triticum; species Triticum dicoccoides. The sequence continues at coordinate 27,586 of NW_021266762.1, forward strand.
ATCAATACTCATAGTTTTGGCCAGTTTCGTGGACTATTACACACTGTTTTGGGGTATCGAAGTGATTTCAATGATTAATGAACCGCGGGGTGCGTTTACATTTCGGCCATCAACACTTACACTTTTGTCCGATTCTTGCCTTTTTTGTAGACTATTACTCATTGCTTTGGGGTCCCGGAGTGATTTCCACGATTAACGAACCTCGTCGTGCGTTTACATGCCGGTCATCAACAATTGTGGTTTTTGTCGATTCTGACCCGTTTCATGGACTATTACTCACCGTTTTGGGGTCCCAAAGCGATTTCCATGGTTGTTGAACCCCAAGGTGCGCTTAAGTGTAGGTCATCAACAATCGTAGTTTGGGCCGATTCTGGCCCGTTTCTTAGAGTATTACTTAGTTTTGGGGCTCCCGGAGTGATATCCACGATTTACGAACCCCGTGGTGCGTTTACGTGTCTGTCAATGACACATACAATTTTGGCCAATTTCTGGTCCGTTTCGTGCACTATTGCTCACCGTTTTGGCGTCCCAGAGCGATTTCCACGATTTACAATCCCCGGGGTGCGTTTGCATCTCTGTTGTCAACACTCACAGTTTTGGCCAATTCTGACGCGATTCGTGGACTATTACTCATCATTTAGGCGTCCCGAAGCGATTCCATAGTGGTTGAACCCCAAGGTGCGTTTACGTGTTGGTAATCGACACTCATAGTTTCGGCCGATTCTGACCCGTTTCGTGGACTATTACTCACTGTTTTGGGGTCCTAGGGTGATTTCCATGATTAACGAACCATAGAGTGTGTTTAGATGTCGGTCATCAACACTAGCAGTTTTGGCTGATTCTGGCCCGTTTCGTGGACTATTTCTCATTGTTTTGGGGCCCCGGAGTGATGGTGCGCTTACGTGTCGATCATCAACAAGCGCGTTTTGGGACGATTTTGGCCCATTTCTTGCATTATTACTTAGTTTTGGGGTCCCGGAGTGATTTCCATGATTGACGAACTCCACGGTGCGTTTAAGTGTCGGTCATAAACACTCACAATTTTGGCCAATTCTCGTCCGTTTCATGCACTATTGCTCACTGTTTGGGCGTCCCAGAGAGATTTCCACGATTGACAATCCCCGGAGTGCGTTTGCATGTCTGTCGTCAACACTCATAGTTTTGGCCAATTCTGACGCGATTCGTGGGCAATTATTCACCATTTAGGGCCCCCGAAGCGATTTCCATAGTTGTTGAACCCCAAGGTGCGTTTAGGTGTCGGTCATCAACACTCACTGTTTTGGGGCCCCGGTGTGATTTACACGATTAACGATCCCCGGGGTTCGTTTACATGTCGGTCATCAATACTAGTAGTTTTGGCCAATTCTGGCCCGTTTCGTGGACAATTACTCACTGTTTTGGGGCCCCGGAATGATTCCCACGTTGAACGAACCCCCGGGTGCGCTTACGTGTCGGTTATGAACACTCACAGTTTTGGCCAATTCTAACGCGTTTTGTGGACTTTTAGTCACCGTTTTCTGGGCCTGAAGTGATTTCCATAGTTGTTGAACCCCAAGGCGCACTTACATGTTAGTCATCAACACCCACAGTTTTGGCTGATTCTGGCCTGTTTCATGGACTATTACTCACTGTTTTGGGGCCCCGGAGTGATTTCCACGGTTAACGAACCGCAGGGTGCATTTACGTATCGGTCATCAACACTAACATTTTTGGCCGATTCTGGCCCGTTTCTTGGACTATTACTCTGTTTTTGGGTCCAAGCGTGATTTCCATGATTTACGAACCCCGTGGTGCGTTTACGTGTCGGTCAATGACACTCACAATTTTGGCCAATTTCTGGTCCGTTTTGTGTACTATTACTCACCGTTTTGGCATCCCAGAGCGATTTCCATGATTTACAATCCTCGGGGTGCGTTTGCGTCTCTGTCGTCAACACTCACAGTTTTGGCCATTTCTGACGCGATTCGTGGGCTATTATTCACCATTTAGAGCTCCCGAAGTGATTTCCATAGTTGTGGAACCCCAAGGTGCGTTTAGGTGTCGGTCATCAACACTCACTGTTTTGGGGCCCCGGTGTATTTCCACGATTAACGATCCCCGGGGTGTGTTTACATGTCAGTCATCAATACTAGTAGTTTTGGCCAATTCTGGCCCGTTTCGTGGACAATTACTCACTGTTTTGGGGCCCCGGAATGATTTCCACGATTAACGAACCCCCGGGTGCGCTTACGTGTCGGTTATGAACACTCATAGTTTTGGCCAATTCTAACGCATTTTGTGGACTTTTAGTCACCGTTTTCTGGGCCTGAAGTGATTTCCATAGTTTTTGAACCCCAAGGCGCACTTACGTGTTAGTCATCAACACTCACTGTTTTGGCTGATTCTGGCCTGTTTTATGGACTATTACTCACTGTTTTGGGGCCCCGGAGTGATTTCCACGGTTAACGAACCGCAGGGTGCATTTACGTGTCGGTCATCAACACTCGCATTTTTGGCCGATTCTGGCCCGTTTCTTGGACTATTACTCTATTTTTTGGTCCAAGCGTGATTTCCATGATTTACGAACCCCGTGGTGCATTTACGTGTCGGTCAATGACACTCACAATTTTGGCCAATTTCTGGTCTGTTTTGTGTACTACTCACCGTTTTGGCGTCCCAGAGCGATTTCCATTATTTACAATCCCCGGGTGCGTTTGCGTTTCTGTCGTCAACACTCACAGTTTTGGCCAATTCTGACGCGATTCGTGGACTATTACTCATCATTTAGGGGTCCCGAAGCGACTCCATAGTGGTTTAACCCTAAGGTCCGTTTACGTGTCGGTCATCAACACTCGCAGTTTTGGCCGATTATGGCCCGTTTCATGGACTATTACTCACCGTTTTGGGGCCCCAAAGTGATTTTCACGGTTGTTTGACCCCATGGTACGCTTACGTGTCGATCATCAACAAGCGCATTTTGGGACGATTTTGGCCCATTTCTTGCATTATTAGTTAGTTTTGGGGACCGGGAGTGATTTCCACGATTGACGAACTCCACGGTGCGTTTAAGTGTCGGTCATAAACACTCACAATTTTGGCCAATTCTCGTCCGTTTCATGCACTATTACTCACCGTTTGGGCGTCCCAGAGAGATTTCCACGATTGACAATCCCCGGAGTGCGTTTGCATGTCTGTCGTCAACACTCACAGTTTTGGCCAATTCTGACGCGATTCGTGGGCTATTATTCACCATTTAGGGCTCCCGAAGCGATTTCCATAGTTGTTGAACCCCAAGGTGCGTTTAGGTGTCGGTCATCAACACTCACTGTTTTGGGGCCCCGGTGTGATTTACACGATTAACGATCCCCGGGGTTCGTTTACATGTCGGTCATCAATACTAGTAGTTTTGGCCAATTCTGGCCCGTTTCGTGGACAATTACTCACTGTTTTGGGGCCCCGGAATGATTCCCACGTTTAACGAACCCCCCGGTGCGCTTACGTGTCGGTTATGAACACTCACAGTTTTGGCCAATTCTAACGCGTTTTGTGGACTTTTAGTCACCGTTTTCTGGGCCTGAAGTGATTTCCATAGTTGATGAACCCCAAGGCGCACTTACGTGTTAGTCATCAACACCCACAGTTTTGGCTGATTCTGGCCTGTTTCATGGACTATTACTCACTGTTTTGGGGCCCCGGAGTGATTTCCACGGTTAACGAACCGCAGGGTGCATTTACGTGTCGGTCATCAACACTCGCAGTTTTGGCCGATTCTGGCCCGTTTCTTGGACTATTACTCTGTTTTTGGTCCAACCATGATTTCCAAGATTTAGGAACCCCGTGGTGCGTTTACCTGTCGGTCAATGACACTCACAATTTTGGCCAATTTCTGGTCTGTTTTGTGTACTATTACTCACCGTTTTGGCGTCCCAGAGCGATTTCCATTATTTACAATCCCCGGGTGCGTTTGCGTTTTTGTCGTCAACACTCACAGTTTTGGCCAATTCTGACGCGATTCGTGGACTATTACTCATCATTTAGGGGTCCCGAAGCGACTCCATAGTGGTTTAACCCTAAGGTCCGTTTACGTGTCGGTCATCAACACTCGCAGTTTTGGCCGATTCTGGCCCGTTTCATGGACTATTACTCACCATTTTGGGGCCCCAAAGTGATTTTCACGGTTGTTTGACCCCATGGTGCGCTTACGTGTCGATCATCAACAAGCGCATTTTGGGACGATTTTGGCCCATTTCTTGCATTATTACTTAGTTTTGGGGTCCCGGAGTGATTTCCACGATTGATGAACTCCACGGTGCGTTTAAGTGTCGGTCATAAACACTCACAATTTTGGCCAATTCTCGTCCGTTTCATGCACTATTACTCACCGTTTGGGCGTCCCATAGAGATTTCCACGATTGACAATCCCCGGAGTGCGTTTGCATGTCTGTCGTCAACACTCATAGTTTTGGCCAATTCTGACGCGATTCGTGGGCTATTATTCACCATTTAGGGCTCCTGAAGCGATTTCCATAGTTGTTGAACCCCAAGGTGCGTTTAGGTGTCGGTCATCAACACTCACTGTTTTGGGGCCCCGGTGTGATTTACACGATTAACGATCCCCGGGGTTCTTTTACATGTCGGTCATCAATACTAGTAGTTTTGGCCAATTCTGGCCCGTTTCGTGGACAATTACTCACTGTTTTGGGGCCCCGGAATGATTCCCACGTTTAACGAACCCCCGGGTGCGCTTACGTGTCGGTTACGAACACTCACAGTTTTGGCCAATTCTAACGCGTTTTGTGGACTTTTAGTCACCGTTTTCTGGGCCTGAAGTGATTTCCATAGTTGTTGAACCCCAAGGCGCACTTACGTGTTAGTCATCAACACCCACAGTTTTGGCTGATTCTGGCCTGTTTCATGGACTATTACTCACTGTTTTGGGGCCCCGGAGTGATTTCCATGGTTAACGAACCGCAGGGTGCATTTACGTGTCGGTCATCAACACTCGCAGTTTTGGCCGATTCTGGCCCGTTTCTTGGACAATTTCTCTGTTTTTTGGTCCAAGCGCGATTTCCATGATTTAGGAACCTCGTGGTGCGTTTACGTGTCGGTCAATGACACTCACAATTTTGGCCAATTTCTGGTCTGTTTTGTGTACTATTACTCACCGTTTTGGCGTCCCAGAGCGATTTCCATTATTTACAATCCCTGGGTGCGTTTGCGTTTTTGTCGTCAACACTCACAGTTTTGGCCAATTCGGACGCGATTCGTGGACTATTACTCATCATTTAGGGGTCCCGAAGCGACTCCATAGTGGATTAACCCTAAGGTCCGTTTACGTGTCGGTCATCAACACTCGCAGTTTTGGCCGATTCTGGCCCGTTTCATGGACTATTACTCACCGTTTTGGGGCCCCAAAGTGATTTTCACGGTTGTTTGACCCCATGGTGCGCTTACGTGTCGATCATCAACAAGCGCATTTTGGGACGATTTTGGCCCATTTCTTGCATTATTACTTAGTTTTGGGGTCCCGGAGTGATTTCCACGATTGACGAACTCCACGGTGCGTTTAAGTGTCGGTCATAAACACTCACAATTTTGGCCAATTCTCGTCCGTTTCATGCACTATTACTCACCGTTTGGGTGTCCCAGAGAGATTTCCACGATTGACAATCCCCGGAGTGCGTTTGCATGTCTGTCGTCAACACTCACAGTTTTGGCCAATTCTGACGCGATTCGTGGGCTATTATTCACCATTTAGGGCTCCCGAAGCGATTTCCATAGTTGTTGAACCCCAAGGTGCGTTTAGGTGTCGGTCATCAACACTCATTGTTTTGGGGCCCCGGTGTGATTTACACGATTAACGATCCCCGGGGTTCGTTTACATGTCGGTCATCAATACTAGTAGTTTTGGCCAATTCTGGCCCGTTTCGTGGACAATTACTCACTGTTTTGGGGCCCCGGAATGATTCCCACGTTTAACGAACCCCCGGGTGCGCTTACGTGTCGGTTATGAACACTCACAGTTTTGGCCAATTCTAACGCGTTTTGTGGACTTTTAGTCACCGTTTTCTGGGCCTGAAGTGATTTCCATAGTTGTTGAACCCCAAGGCGCACTTACGTGTTAGTCATCAACACCCACAGTTTTGGCTGATTCTGGCCTGTTTCATGGACTATTACTCACTGTTTTGGGGCCCCAGAGTGATTTCCACGGTTAACGAACCGCAGGGTGCATTTACGTGTCGGTCATCAACACTCGCAGTTTTGGCCGATTCTGGCCCCTTTCTTGGACTATTACTCTGTTTTTTGGTCCAACCATGATTTCCATGATTTAGGAACCCCGTGGTGCGTTTACGTGTCGGTCAATGACACTCACAATTTTGGCCAATTTCTGGTCTGTTTTTTTGTACTATTACTCACCGTTTTGGCGTCCCAGAGCGGTTTCCATTATTTACAATCCGTGGGTGCGTTTGCGTTTTTGTCGTCAACACTCACAGTTTTGGCCAATTCTGACGCGATTTGTGGACTATTACTCATCATTTAGGGGTCCCGAAGCGACTCCATAGTGGTTTAACCCTAAGGTCCGTTTACGTGTCGGTCATCAACACTCGCAGTTTTGGCCGATTCTGGCCCGTTTCATGGACTATTACTCACCGTTTTGGGGCCCCAAAGTGATTTTCACGGTTGTTTGACCCCATGGTGCGCTTACGTGTCGATCATCAACAAGCGCATTTTGGGACGATTTTGGCCCATTTCTTGCATTATTACTTAGTTTTGGGGTCCCGGAGTGATTTCCACGATTGACGAACTCCACGGTGCGTTTAAGTGTCGGTCATAAACACTCACAATTTTGGCCAATTCTCGTCCGTTTCATGCACTATTACTCACCGTTTGGGCGTCCCAGAGAGATTTCCACGATTGACAATCCCCGGAGTGCGTTTGCATGTCTGTCGTCAACACTCACAGTTTTGGCCAATTCTGACGCGATTCGTGGGCTATTATTCACCATTTAGGGCTCCCGAAGCGATTTCCATAGTTGTTGAACCCCAAGGTGCGTTTAGGTGTCGGTCATCAACACTCGCTGTTTTGGGGCCCCGGTGTGATTTACACGATTAACGATCCCCGGGGTTCGTTTACATGTCGGTCATCAATACTAGTAGTTTTGGCCAATTCTGGCCCGTTTCGTGGACAATTACTCACTGTTTTGGGGCCCCGGAATGATTCCCACGTTTAACGAACCCCCGGGTGCGCTTACGTGTCGGTTATGAACACTCACAGTTTTGGCCAATTCTAACGCGTTTTGTGGACTTTTAGTCACCGTTTTCTGGGCCTGAAGTGATTTCCATAGTTGATGAACCCCAAGGCGCACTTACGTGTTAGTCATCAACACCCACAGTTTTGGCTGATTCTGGCCTGTTTCATGGACTATTACTCACTGTTTTGGGGCCCCGGAGTGATTTCCACGGTTAACGAACCGCAGGGTGCATTTACGTGTCGGTCATCAACACTCGCAGTTTTGGCCGATTCTGGCCCGTTTCTTGGACAATTTCTCTGTTTTTTGGTCCAAGCGTGATTTCCATGATTTAGGAACCTCGTGGTGCGTTTACGTGTCGGTCAATGACACTCACAATTTTGGCCAATTTCTGGTCTGTTTTGTGTACTATTACTCACTGTTTTGGCGTCCCAGAGCGATTTCTATTATTTACAATCCCTGGGTGCGTTTGCGTTTTTGTCGTCAACACTCACAGTTTTGGCCAATTCGGACGCGATTCGTGGACTATTACTCATCATTTAGGGGTCCCGAAGCGACTCCATAGTGGATTAACCCTAAGGTCCGTTTACGTGTCGGTCATCAACACTCGCAGTTTTGGCCGATTCTGGCCCGTTTCATGGACTATTACTCACCGTTTTGGGGCCCCAAAGTGATTTTCACGGTTGTTTGACCCCATGGTGCGCTTACGTGTCGATCATCAACAAGCGCATTTTGGGACGATTTTGGCCCATTTCTTGCATTATTACTTAGTTTTGGGGTCCCGGAGTGATTTCCACGATTGACGAACTCCACGGTGCGTTTAAGTGTCGGTCATAAACACTCACAATTTTGGCCAATTCTCGTCCGTTTCATGCACTATTACTCACCGTTTGGG
>NW_021266763.1:0-1188 GCF_002162155.2 Triticum dicoccoides
TGTGCTTTATTAGCTCTATTAATATCATCTTTCAAAATGGAATCAGGAGTCATAGGAAGCAAAGTAATATTTTTATCCTTATGAACAAGAGTATAGTGATTGTTTCTACCATGGTGTACAGAATTTTTATCAAATTGCCATGGTCTACCAAGTAATAAGGAACATGCTTGCATAGGTACCACATCACAATCAACATAATCAGCATATGTAGAGATACTAAAATGCACACGAACAGTACGTGTTACCTTAACCTTGCCGCTGTTGTTGAACCATTGGATGTAGTAAGGATGTGGATGTGGTCTTGTGGTGAGAGCAAGCTTCTCCACCATCTCCATGCTAGCCAAGTTGTTGCAGCTCCCTCCGTCTATGATGACGCGCACAGAACGTTCCTTCACAACTCCCTTGGTATGGAACAAATTGTGCCTCTGATTTTGCTTAGCTTGTGTGACCTGCACACTCAAAACACGTTGAGCAACTAAACATTCATACCTGTCAGCGTCTTCAGGAGCCATGTATTGCGTCTCATGATCAGAATCATCTCCACCATGTTCTTCACGTGTAATAAGAGCCAAAGTCTCCTCATCATAGTCACTAGCGGACTCAAATCCACCATCCGCGGTAGCAATCATCACACGCGGAGATTTGCATTCTCTCGCATAATGACCTCCTCCCTTACAACGACGACAAATAATATCACTTGTGTGCCCTGTTGATGCCATGGAAGAAAAAGAACGCTGTGCAGGCCCCGCAGGTGCGCTCTTGGCAGATAATGGTGGTTGTGCCTGTTTTCTTGTATCACGGCTGGAGGTGGCACCGGATGGAGGTGCTGGTGCAGTTGAAGTAGAAGATGCACGTGGTGTCCATGATGAAGGTCGGCCTGCAGAAAAGTTAGTTTGCCCCAATGCTTGTCGATCCTGCACTTCACGTTCAGCTTTACAAGCAAGATGGAATAAACGAGTGATATTAGTATACTCCTTATAGTCTAGAATGGTCTGAATCTCTCTATTTAATCCACCCAGAAAACGTGCAAGCATAGCTTCATTCTCCTCAACAATACCACATCTAATCATGCCAGTTTGTAATTCCTGATAATATTCTTCTACAGAATTTTTCCCTTGTCTTAAACGCTGCAATTTTTGAAGCAATTCACGTTGATAATATGGTGGAACCCAACGCGTACGCATAGCA
>NW_021266764.1:0-965 GCF_002162155.2 Triticum dicoccoides
GATGGCCTCGGTGTGAACCTGGGTGGCAGGGCGGTGTTGGGTACCCACACGCGGCGCTTCTGAGGACCAGCACCGGATGAGGAACCCATGTCACGGCCATGCTTGCGTGTTGCGTCATAGTCAGTCTGACCAGTTTCAGCACTGATGGCTTTATTGACAAGTTTCTGAAAAGATGTGCACTCATGCAGACGGAGGTCGCGGCGAAGCTCAGGACTAAGGCCCTTACGGAACCTTGCTTGCTTCTTGGCATCAGTAGACACTTCCTCAGTTGCATATCGTGCGAGATTACCAAACTCCCTGCTGTAAGCATCCACAGAAAGTCGGCCTTGGGTGAAACTGCAAAATTCCTCACGTTTACGGTCCATGAGACCCTCCGGAATGTGATGTTCACGGAAAGCCTCGCTGAATTCAGCCCAAGTAGTGACATGGCCCGCTGGGCGCATAGCTCCATAATTCTCCCACCACAGACTGGCAGGGTATGCAGCAAAGGTGACCTTGTCAGCCTCCGCTACCAGCGCGGAACGCAGTTTGTGAGAGATACTACGAAGCCAGTCATCAGCGTCGAGAGGCTCGACGGAGTGGTGGAACGTGGGTGGATGTAATTTGATGAAATCACTGAGTGACACCACGTTAGTCCTCTGATGGTGTGCTGTGTTCTGTTCAATACGCTCCAACAAACGGTTGGTCTCCCGCTTGTTTCTCTCAGCTTCCATCATAACCTCGGCTAGTGAAGGAGGATGAGGCAGATTTGCATCCCTGGCTTCACTGCCTTCGGCCTGCTCTTGAGAAGCAGGGTTAGCGCGCGTGTTGACCATCCTAGGTAAACAAGACAATGATTTAGTCAGGATGATAAAATTCCGACATAGGGTAAAAATGTAAGGAATAACTCGAAATGCAAGATGATCATCCGTATGACATGGTAGATACAGAAACTGCTTCTTTATTCCATCGTCATACACACCATA
>NW_021266765.1:0-1324 GCF_002162155.2 Triticum dicoccoides
CGAAGGGACAGACACAGGAACGAAGAAGGACACATGCCGGCCAGCCTAAGTGTTCCAGAGCAGTAGCAAGCTACCATGGCTCAGCGGTAACACTAGGAGACATTTCCCGGTAAGGGAGGCTACTAAAGATAAACAACTAGATAGTCAGATCCCACACATACCAAGCATTTCAATCATACACACAATATGCTCGATATGTGCAAATACAACGAAGCATCACAACATGACTCTACGACACAAGTACTTTATTTAAGGCTCAGGGAGCCATACATAACATACACAAAGGTACGGGTCTCACGACCCAACATACAAGTCATACAGTCATACAAACCAGCAGCGGAAGTACATTGTCTGAGTACAGACAACTAGTAAAATAAAAGAGGCTTGGAAAGCCTAGCTATACTACGTGGTCCTTCACAAGCTCAGGGTCACCACCTGGGTCTTTAGCCTACTCGTTGATGTCAACGTCTACATAGAGCCCATCAGAAGGGGTTGCAGCGTCTTCTGTAAAAATGTAGATTATAGCAACATGAGTACAAAGGTACTCAACAAGACTTACATCAGATCCTACATACATGCTTAGTATCAGGAAGGGTTGGTGGAGTTATTGCAGCAAGCCAGCTTTGACTCTTGGCTAGTCTATCCTACGATACCTCAACTTGAAATGGTTTTGCGCACACGAGTCCACTACTCACCACTTCAATACACTACCGAGGATCCACCTCCGTCTTCCTACGGAAGAGCCATCCTCGGCACTCACACTTATCTTGAAGGCTTTTAGTAGTTCCCATTTACTTGTCTATGAACTGTATAGGCAACCAAGTAGTCCTTTACCGCGGACGCGGCTATTCGAATAGATTATGATAACCCTGCAGGGGTGTACTTCTTCATACACGCTCTCACCATTTACCGTCGTTTACACGACATGTACTCGGCAACCTTCAAGCGGAAGCCCAACGTGGGTGTCGGCCACGACCTACCTAATCACCTAAGCCTCCAGTCCAGGTTTATCGCCTATCCAGGTTCCATCCGCAGGGAGTCCGGCCGAGGTTTCCCATACGGCCCCGAACGATGTGAACAGGGTTCCCGAGATACCTAACGGGTATTCGGTACACCGTGCCACGTACCTACCGCATCACAGCCCACCCCTACGGTCAGCGCTGTCCACGGCCTCCAGTAGGCTACAAACACCAGAAACTACTTGCAACTCCTGGACGGAGAACTAGGGTGAATAAGAAGCCGAGAGGGTCCATTGGTTTCGGGCCCAATGCATGGTAGTAGCTGATTCTTAAATCACACATACAGATCTCAGTGCTTAAGGTCG
>NW_021266766.1:0-923 GCF_002162155.2 Triticum dicoccoides
TCCAAAAGTGTTTTGAGAGACATGGAGCATATGAGATGTTCGAAGAGCTGAAAATGGTTTTCCAAGCTCATGCCCGGGTCGAGAGATATGAAGTCTCCGACAAATTCTTCAGCTGTAAGATGGAGGAAAACAGTTCTGTCAGTGAGCACATACTCACTATGTCTGGGTTGCATAACCGCTTGACTCAGCTGGGAGTTAATCTCCCGGATGATGCGGTCATTGACAGAATCCTCCAGTCGCTTCCACCAAGCTACAAGAGCTTTGTGATGAACTTCAATATGCAGGGGATGGAAAAGACCATTCCTGAAGTATTTGCTATGCTGAAATCAGCGGAGGTAGAAGTCAGGAAGGAACATCAAGTGTTGATGGTCAATAAAACCACTAAGTTCAAGAAAGGCAAGGGTAAAAAGAACTTCAAGAAGGACGGCAAGGAGGTTGCCGCGCCCGGCAAGCATGCTGCCGGGAAGAAGCCAAAGAATGGACCCAAGCCCGAGACTGAGTGCTTTTATTGCAAGGGAAGCGGTCACTGGAAGCGGAAATGCCCTAAGTACTTAGCGGATAAGAAGGCCGGCAAAACCAAAGGTATATGTGATATACATGTAATTGATGTGTACCTTACTAGTGCCCGTAGTGGCTCCTGGGTATTTGATACCGGTGCAGTTGCTCACATTTGTAACTCAAAGCAGGGGCTGCGGAATAAGCGGAAACTGGCAAAGGACGAGGTGACGATGCGCGTCGGGAATGGTTCCAAGGTCAATGTGATCGCCGTCGGCACGCTGCCTCTGCATCTCCCTTCGGGATTAGTTTTAAACCTTAATAATTGTTATTTAGTGCCAGCTTTGAGCATGAACATTGTATCGGGATCTCGTTTAATTCGAGATGGCTACTCTTTTAAATCTGAGAATAATGGTTGTTCCATTTTT
>NW_021266767.1:0-2434 GCF_002162155.2 Triticum dicoccoides
CTCTCTCTTCTCTCCATGACGAACCCAGGCGGAACTTCTTCTCAGCCCGCCTCCGACAGCCACACCTCTCCGGCCACCAGCACCCAAACCTTACCTGCTCTCTCCACCTCCACTGTTCTCTCCATCTCCACCGCCCTCTCCCTCAGCGACACCATCACCGACATTACTCCGTTCATCCCCATCGTCCTCGATCTCAATAGCCACAACTACTATCACTGGCGTCATCTTTTCGAAATTCATCTCGGGCGATGTTCTCTCCTCCACCATATCTCCGGTACTGCTCCGCCTGCTCCGCACGATCCACGCTGGCTCAAGAACGACCTCTCCATCATTCAGTGGCTCTACACACGCATCTCCACCGAGCTGTTCAACCTCGTGGTCACCGACGGCGCCTCCGCCCGCGACATTTGGGCCGAGCTCCGCCGCCTCTTCCAAGACAATCGCGACGCCCGCATTTCTACTCTCAACACCGAGCTTCGCACTATCACGCAGGGCGATCGCCCCGTTGGTGTCTTCTGCCAGCGCATCAAAGCCATCGGCGACGAGCTTCGCGAGCTTGGGGAGGTGGTTGCTGATCGGGCACTTCTCCATGCCCTCATGGGGGGGCTCGACGAGCGCTTCTCCCAGCAGGCGACCCTGATTCCTCTCCTTCGCCCTCTGCCGACGCTCGCTGAAGCCCGCTCGATGCTGCAAATGGAAGAGCAGAATCAGGCGCGTAAGGCGGGCACCCCTCGCCTCTTTCATGCATCTGCCCGCCCCGCCGCACCCACGCCGACGTCGCTCCCGCCAGCGTCCTCGCCACAACCGCCGCCCGGCTGGCGCCCAAGTCCTAACTACAAGGGCAAGAACCCAGTGTATCGGCCTCCTCAACACCGCGCATCAGGAGGGGGGTCCCCGCCGTTCCGCCACCAGCAGCTCCGGCGCTTCCGACACCAACGGCCCCGTCGCCTTTTCCTGCACCATCTTGGCGCCCGTCTCACGATCCCTGGACGGGGCTGGTCCAGGCCTGGCCCATGCCGTGGTCTGCCCCCTCGCCCTACGCCACGCCTCCGGCCTACACCGGCACCTGGGCGCCCGGTCTGCGGCCTTCTCCTGTTGCCCCCGGTAGCCCGGACTCATACATGGGAGTAGTGGCGATCGTGGGAATGATCGTGGGGCAACGCCCACGCTGACCTGGTCATGAGTGTGACCAGCCTGTCGCCTAACAAGAGGTATGGCTCAAGAGGTCTATACGTTGACATAAAGGGGGAACAACAAGTTTTTGATAAATAATTGCGAAAAACGGTACTTGAACACAAGACCTTAGGCTTTGATAACATGTTGAAACAGTAACTTGTATTACTAGGAGGCCAAAGCCAGCATATAAACATGTACAAGAGGATGCCAAAAGACATAAAATGCAAAAGGTCAAAGGCCATCATCAATATAACTCTAACAATCTATACACAATAGTGCGTTTAATTTGGTGATGATAGTTTTGGGCATTGCCCACCACATTCATACACATGGTCTCGATCATTCAAAGTAGAGTAGTATGAGCTGCGGGTACGGGTGCTCAGATGTTTCATCCGTTAAGCTACTCACCTAACTTTCATCTGTAAATCTATGATTTAGATAATTCCAGAATTGGTCCACATTTGGTTAGCGTGAACAGAGATCCATCAATTGGCTAATAAAATCAATGAGCTTTCGTAAGTAGGACGCCGATTGATCTCAATACTTCTTATGGCTACTTCTGATATACAGATCAAGACGGTGTGGAGAGGTACACACGCAAAACAAAGTCTACTTTGATGATGCAGGATTGCTTAATTCCAGTATTCGCCATCAATCAGATCGAGCTGGATGATAGCTAGCAACTCAACTCTGAAGTGTCTTAACTCAACAAAGTCTACTTTGATGATGCATGCTAGCTTAATTTCAGAATTCACCATCACACTCTAACCGAGATGGCAACTCAACCGAAAACAACTGATATGAGTTGTTTAAGCTAGCCTCGTTCTTATCCATCTAACTCTAATCACATGCACATCAGATTCAATGAACTGTCAAGGATTAGTTAAGTCCGTCGATCTGTGATGTGTTTTCTACTCCCTCTGTTCCAAAATAGATGACTCAACTTTGTACTAACTTTAGTATTAAAAAGTTGAGTCATCTATTTTGGAATGGAGGGAGTAGCTAGCTAACTACGTACAGGACAAATTGGTTAGTAGTTGATGCAACTACAGCCTTGTTAACAAGAACGACTTACTCTAGCTTGCAAGTCTTGTTTGAATACATAACAGTAAACATCATAATTTATATATAATGATTAGGTAAGGCAGCTAGTTAGTGCCAACTGCAGTGTGCTTTCCTTGAGATTATTGGTTGATCCCATGATGCTCCAATTAACAGAACCATCAACTTCAAACAATAGCTTTCGAAGGAAGCACTC
>NW_021266768.1:0-2198 GCF_002162155.2 Triticum dicoccoides
TGATTCGTAGGAAATTTTTTGAATTTCTGCTACGTTCCCCAACAGTGGCATCATGAGCTAGGTCTATTGCGTAGATTCTTTGCACGAGTAGAACACAAAGTAGTTGTGGGCGTTGATGTTGTTCAATATGCTTACCGTTACTAGTCCAATCTTGTTTCGACGGTATTGTGGGATGAAGCGGCCCGGACCGACCTTACACGTACTCTTACGTGAGACAGGTTCCACCGATTGACATGCACTTGGTGCATAAGGTGGCTAGCGGGTGCCAGTCTCTCCCACTTTAGTCGGAACGGATTCGATGAAAAGGGTCCTTATGAAGGGTAAATAGCAATTGGCATATCACGTTGTGGTATTGCGTAGGTAAGAAACGTTCTTGCTAGAAACCCATAGCAGCCACGTAAAACATGCAAACAACAATTAGAGGACGTCTAACTTGTTTTTGCAGGGTACGCTTTGTGATGTGATATGGCCAGAAGAATGTGATGAATGATATGTGATGTATGAGATTGATCATGTTCTTGTAATAGGATTCACGACTTGCATGTCGATGAGTATGACAACCGGTAGGAGCCATAGGAGTTGTCTTTATTTTTTGTATGACCTGCGTGTCATTGAAGAACGCCATGTAACTTACTTTACTTTATTGCTAAACGCGTTAGACATAGAAGTAGAAGTAGTCGTTGGCGTGGCAACTTCATGAAGACACGATGATGAAGATCATGATGATGGAGATCATGGTGTCATGCCGGTGACAAGATGATCATGGAGCCCCGAAGATGGAGATCAATGGAGCTATATGATATTGGCCATATCATGTCACAACTATATAATTGCATGTGATGTTTATTATGTTTATGCATCTTGTTTACTTAGGACGACGGTAGTAAATAAGATGATCCCTTACAAAATTTCAAGAAGTGTTCTCCCCTAACTGTGCACCGTTGCTACAGTTCGTCGCTTCTAAGCACCACGTGATGATCGGGTGTGATGGATTCTTACGTTCACATACAACGGGTGTAAGACAGTTTTACACAGCGAAAACACTTAGGGTTAACTTGACGAGCCTAGCATGTGCAGACATGGCCTCGGAACACGGAGACCGAAAGGTCGAGCATGAGTCGTATAGTAGATACGATCAACATGAAGATGTTCACCGATGATGACTAGTCCGTCTCACGTGATGATCGGACACGGCCTAGTTGACTCGGATCATGTAATCACTTAGATGACCAGAGGGATGTCTATCTGAGTGGGAGTTCATAAGATGAACTTAATTATCTTGAACATAGTCAAAAGACCTTTTGCAAATTATGTCGTAGCTCACGCTATAGTTCTACTGTTTTAGATATGTTCCTAGAGAAAATATAGTTGAAAGTTGAAAGTAGCAATTATGCAGACAATAGATAGCTTATGTCCTTAATGCACCGCTCAGTGTGCTGAACCCCAAACGTCGTTTGTGGATGTTGTGAACATCGGACATACACGTTTTGATAACTACGTGATAGTTCAGTTAAACGGTTTAGAGTTGAGGCACTAAAGACGTTTTCGAAACGTCACGAAACATATGAGATGCTTCGAGGGCTGAAATTGGGATTTCAGGCTCGTGCCCACGTCAAGAGGTATGAGACCTCCGACAATTTTCTTAGCCTACAAACTAAGGGAGAAAAGCTCAATCGTTGAGCTTGTGCTCAGATTGTCTGAGTACAACAATCACTTGAATCAAGTAGGAGTTGATCTTCCAGATGAAATAGTGATAGTTTCTCCGAAGTCATTACCACCAAGCTGCTAGAGCTTCGTGATGAACTATAACATATCAGGGATAGATATGATGATCCTTGAGGTATTCGCGTTGTTTGACATCGTGAAAGTAGAAATCAAGAAGGAGCATCAATTGTTGATGGTTGATGAAACCACTAGTTTCAAGAAGGGCAAGGGAAAGAAGGGATACTTCATGAAACGGCAAATCAGCTGCTGCACCAATGAAGAAACCCGAGGTTGAACCCAAACCCGAGACTGAGTGCTTCTGTAATAAGGGGAACAACCACTGGAGCAAGATTACCCTAGATACTTGGTAGATGAGAAGGCTGGCAAGGTCGATATACATTATGTTAATGTGTACTTTACTAGTACTCCTAGTAGCACCAGGGTATTAGATACCGGTTCGGTTGCTAAGTGTTAGTAACTCGAAATAAAAGCTA
>NW_021266769.1:0-1256 GCF_002162155.2 Triticum dicoccoides
CCACTGATTGATTTGTTCAAGGAGAAGGAGTTCCTTCATAAGAGCTAATCCGGACTTATGAAAGAACTTCGATACCCTCGTTGATGGTTCCCCCTCCTGAACTCGGTAGTGTTTTATTATAAGACTACCACGTGGTCATGCTTGTCTGGGACAACGTGTTCACATGTTTGTAGCAGAACCAGCTCATGTTTTGGAGCTTGCTATCGTAGTTCATCTCCCGAGAATCCCGCAACGTCATCTCGTCGATTTGTGTTGCAAACTTTCATTTTTCTTCCTAAGACTCGATGAGCCTGGAATATCCTAACACCAACCAGAGCTGAATCTCAGGCAGATATGATGGTTGGAACATTTCCCTAAGAACTATAATATTGGTCTCTCGATAACCGATAAGGTGGATGTCGTGGCCAACACACCCATCCGGTAGACCTATTATTATAGTATCTTGTTTGAGGAAGTTGGCCCCCCCCATAGGGATTTTGTAGGATTTACTCCCTAGTTGCCCCTATGGATTTTTGTGTTCCCGAAGTCCGACCTTTTACTTGATGTTTTAGATATCAAACCATATCTATGAATGGGTTATACTAGCACATCAAGGAGAACATTAGAAGCGGAGTGCTAAATGTCTCTCGGTCGATCATCCAGATTTTATTTGCTTGGCCTCGCTAAGGTGAAATCTGAGAAAGTGTTATCCTCCTTCGCATCTGCATCGTCCATCGCTATTCATCATGGTAGTATGTTGTGTTGTCAGCACCCTCGACGCGGTTGTTGATAAAACCTTGATGATTGTGGAAATGCTCAAGTTCTTGAGAGCACGCACAAGCGCTACGTCTTATCATCGGCACTAGCTGGGATTGCCCCAGATTTCCTCGGTTATGCTATAACCACTCCAACAGTGAATTCACTCTCTATTGTTGGGTTCTTCCCCAGTTACCAGAATCATTCCCAGCATTTGCATTTTGTTCCCAGCTTGCACCGCCAATGTGCCATTCTACCATGGGTCTCTTCCATTTCCGGTGATAAGAAAAATTCATCCATTACGTTGTCTTCAACAAGGTAATCCACATCATCCAAGTTTGAGTATGCCATTCTACCGAACCCCTCTAAATGATCGATTATGATTTGCCTTAAGCTGGTATAAAGAGTTTCAATGATCTCTGAATCAAAGGTAATTCTTTTGCCACTTAAGGGGAGATATCTACGAGTCACGGTTCCGAAGGTGTCTCGTTGTGGTATCATGGCAACTCAACTCCTCGCTA
>NW_021266770.1:0-1327 GCF_002162155.2 Triticum dicoccoides
AGGAGGATTTCTCTCATACTGGACTCAAAAGATTGGTTTCTCAATAAATATTTTTATTGGAAAACCGGTCGTGACAAGCTTGGTACCATAGCCAGGCTGACTGTAGGAAGCCACTAGGTGCGATCGCTAATTGGTTATTAGCATGATTGAGCCTTTTCTTATTTTCTTGATTGTAGTCATTTTCTGTCAGTCAGCATAAAATTATGATCTGACCATGCAGAATTTTTGCCTACGTTTGTAGATGGCCGACAACAGCTGCGAGTCTCAGACCTTCGCCAACGTGCCCGATGGGTTCGTCAAGCTTCTTTCCTTCATCGTTCAGGTCGCGATGGGGCCATCTGTGCGCCCAGTCTTCACACTCTGCCAGCACCGAGTCAACGATAGTCTGACCATGCACCAGGCCACGGTGCAGTTCAGGGGAGGGCGTGGTGAGTTACGCCGCTTCCAGTTCTTGGGAAGAGCCATGCCTACGGAGAGGCATGCTATGCAGATGGCAGCCCGCGAGGTGATAGCTCGTCTCAGGGATGTCCTCCCCGTGATGAAGACTCGTCGTTACCGTTATCTTCCATGCCATGTGCCTTACACCTGTCACTACGCATTCTCTTGCCCCAGAGGAGAACGAGACGAGGCTTTTGAGATGCTCATTGAGTATCTCCGGGCCCTGGAGGCAGCCTTCGACAACCTGGTGGACGACTTCGTAGCTACCCGCATGGACTCAGTTCATGGATGTGCTGCCAACAGGAGGGAGCTCCTACCCATCGCACCGCCACTGACTTTTGTCTCGTCATCAGCATATTATACGCCTACTCGTCGCCTGCCTTCTACCGAAGAATTCAACCAAGTCATTGCGCCCACTCCAGCGCGCACTGCACCACCCTTCGCGCCCACTCCTGTACGTGTTGCTCCGCCCCTAGCAACCGCTCCGTCCACTCTGCGCAACACTACACGTATGGAGCCCATTAGCGAGGAGGAAGTCGAGTCCCCAACCTCGCTACGCCTCGCACTCGGCAGGGCAAAGGAGGTCGTCAACATCTCCGCCTGAGTACGCTTAGCCGCCATGTAATGTACCGCTTTGTATGATATGTTTATATGTACATAGGTTGTGAGAAGTAGCCTGTTTGCGCATCATGTAGGATCTGGAGAAGTGCACTAGCCTAAATAACATGTTAGGATTATGTACACACATCCTGAGTGATGTATTGTATAATTATCGCCCGCGTGTAAGATATGTAATGAGCAGTCCTTCTCCGTGCGCAAGTCGATTTGTTTTTCTTAAGTAAGCTTGATTATTTAATTTTATTTGCCAGCTTTATGCATTTATGGAATT
>NW_021266771.1:0-993 GCF_002162155.2 Triticum dicoccoides
ATATGTATTCTTGGTTTGGTTTAGTCCTTTTCGTTTGGTCAATCTAGACCAAGTACTTCTATGTTGATGGGCCTTTTATGGGCT
This sequence comes from Triticum dicoccoides, assembly GCF_002162155.2. Lineage (NCBI taxonomy): Eukaryota > Viridiplantae > Streptophyta > Magnoliopsida > Poales > Poaceae > Triticum > Triticum dicoccoides. The sequence goes on from NW_021266771.1 coordinate 85, forward strand.
TTCATAGAGACCACGAAAAATAATTGGGTCAAAAGAAATCAACATTGTGGGAATTGAACACAGGACCTCCTGTCTAGATCTTCGATGTAACTAATTAAGCGAATGAGCAAACTAAAGGAAGGATTGCGTCCTTTTCTTGGTTTGGTTTAGTCCTTTTCGTTTGGTCAATCTGGGCCAGGTACTTATATGTTGATTTCTATATTGAAAGGAAGGATCCATAGGCTTCAATGTGTTGGGGCTACTAAATTAAAAAAGGAATTATCCTACTATTAAAGGGAATATGTATTCTTTGTTTGATTTAGCCCTTTTCGTTTGGTCAATATGGGCCAGGTACTTCTATGTTGATGGGCCTTTTATGGGCTTTCATAGAGACCGCGAAAAATAATTGGGTCAAAATAGGTCAACAATATGGGAATTGAACACAGGACCTCCTGTCTAGATCTTCGATGTAACTAATTAAGCGAATGAGCAAACTAAAGGAAGGACTGTGTCCTTTTCTTGGTTTGGTTTAGTCCTTTTCGTTTGGTCAATCTGGGCAGGTACTTCTATTTTGATTTCTATATTGAAAGGAAGGATCCATAGGCTTCAATGTGTTGGGGCTACTAAATTAAAAAAGGATTTATCCTACTATTAAAGGGAATATGTATTCTTGGTTTGGTTTAGTCCTTTTCGTTTGGTCAATCTGGGCCAGGTACTTCTATGTTGATGGGCCTTTTATGGGCTTTCATAGAGACCGCGAAAAATAATTGGGTCAAAATAAATCAACATTGTGGGAATTGAACACAGGACCTCCTGTCTAGATCTTCGATGTAACTAATTACGCGAATGAGCAAACTAAAGGAAGGATTGCGTCCTTTTCTTGGTTTGGTTTAGTCCTTTTCGTTTGGTCAATCTGGGCCAGGTACTTCT
>NW_021266772.1:0-2411 GCF_002162155.2 Triticum dicoccoides
ATGTTTCAAGGATTTTGCATATAACTTCTCAGCAACAATACTTCTAGGCATGAGATTGAAAAACTTATTTTCGCAAAAAGGGTCTCTTATGACTTCAATAAAGTTGGGATGGATACTAATCATCTTAGGGTCTCCTTTATCATTGCTAGAAGTTGCACCTTTGTTTTTAGTGACTTGAGTAGTCTTGCTAATTTTCACGGGAGTTTTAGCGGAAGCAAAAGCAGTACCTAGATTAGAAAAAATTTCTTCCAGTTTATCAATCCTAGACGGGCTCTCTTCGATTCTTTCATGAATTATAGTTCACTTTTATTTTAGCAACTTAAAAATGTCTCATGCTTTTGACCCAACTTTAGTAGCATAACTTTGCATTTTTCTATCCAAGTTTTCAATATGTTCTACGGTAAGCATTTTCCTTTCAATAGCATCTAGTCTTTCCATAACATGCTCAAGAGTCAATATTGTTTCATTGATCACGAGTGGTGGTGAACCCACTAAATTTCCCAAATCATTAAAAGCATCCAGAGAAGGACACATCAAGAAATTCCCACCGGTAATCGTATCAAGGACGAATCTGTACCAAGTGGTAATGCCCACATAAAAACAACGAAGAAGAACAACGGTAGATTGCTTACGGATAGATATATTATGAGCATTGCAAATCCTATACCAAGCATCTTTTAAATTTTCTCCTCCCCTTTGTTTAAAGTTGAGAACCTAGTTCTCGGGGGTGCACGCAATAGAAGAAGAAAAATCCATAACGATAAAACGTGATAAACAAGATTGCACATGAAAAACAGATCTGACGAGAAAACGGTGAACGAAAAAGAGGGCGAATAAAATGGCAATTTTTTGTGAAGTGGGGGAGAAGAAAACCAGAGGCAAATGGAAAATAATGTAAATTGCGAGGAGATGAGATTTGTAATTAGGAACCTCGTTGATGTTGAAGATCCTCCTCGGCAACGGTGCCATAAATTCCTTTTGATGTCTGCTAGAACTATGTCGGTATTTCCCCAAAGAGGAAGGGATGATGCAGTATAGCGACGGTAGGTATTTCCCTCAGTGGTGAGACCAAGGTTATCGAACCAGTAGGAGAACCTCCTCACACCAAATAAACAACACCTGCACACAAATAACAAATACTCGCAACCTGACGTGTTAAAGGGGTTGTCAATCCCTTTCGGGTACGGCGCCTCAAGATAGGCAAATAACGTGAGATAAAAGTGGTAGATATGATAAATATATCGCGGAACAAATAAATTGCAGCAAGGTATTTTTGTATTTCTGGTTTAATAGATCTGAATAAATGCAAAGGAAAATAGATCGCAAAGGCAAATATGATGAAAAGAGACCGGGGGCCATAGGTTTCACTAGTGGCTTCTCTCGAGAAAAATAGCAAACGGTGGGAAAACATTTATTGTTGGGCAATTGATATAACTTCAAATAATCATGATGATATCCATGCAATGATCATTATATAGGCATCATGTCCAAGATTAGTAGACCGACTCATGCCTGCATCTACTACTATTACTCCACACATCGACCGCTATCCAGCATGCATCTAGTGTATTAAGTTCATGGAGAAACGGAGTAATGCAATAAGAACGATGACATGATGTAGACAAGACCTTTTTATGTAGAAATAGACCCCATCTTGTTATCCTTAATAGCAACGATACATATGTGTCGTTTCCCCTTCTATCACTGGGATCGAGCACCGTAAGATCGAGCCCATCACAAAGCACCTCTTCCCATTGCAAGATAAATAGATCAAGTTGGCCAAACAAAACCCAAATATTGGAGAAGAAATACGAGGCTATAAGCAATCATGCACATAAGAGATCAAAGAAGACTTGAATAACTTTCATGGATAAAAACATAGATCTGATCATAAACTCAAAGTTCATCGGATCCCAACAAACACACCACAAAAAGGCTTACATCATATGGATCTCCAAGAGACAATTGTATTGATAATCAAGAGAGAGAGAGAGAGGAAGCCATATAACTACTAACTACAGACCCGTAGGTCTACAAAGAACTACTCACGCATCATCGGAGAGACACCAATAGAAGTGGTGAACCCCTCCGTGATGGTGTCTAGATTGGATCTGGTGGTTCTGTACTCTGCGGCGGCTGGAATTGATTTTCATCGACTCCCTTAGGGTTTTTGGAATTTTGGGGTATTTATAGAGCAAAGAGGCGGTTCAGGGGGCACCCGAGGTGGGCACAACCCACCTGGGCACGCCTAGCCCCCAGGCATGCCTTGGTGAGTGCTGCCCTCCTCGAGGCACCCCCAGGTGATTCCTTGGCCCACTGGATGTCTTCTGGCCCACAAAAAATGCTCAAAAAGTTTCGCTGCTTTTGGACTCCATTTGGTATTGATTTCCTGCGATGTAAAAAACATGCAG
>NW_021266773.1:0-1933 GCF_002162155.2 Triticum dicoccoides
ACATGAATAAAACCTTCTATGGTCATACACTCAATATAAATGGTTTATTGAATCTCGATCGTAGTGATACACATATTCATAATATTGATGCCAAAAGATGCAAAGTTGATAATGATAGTGCAACATATTTGCGGCACTGCCATTTAGGTCATATTGGTGTAAAGCGCATGAAGAAACTCCATGAGGATGGACTTTTGGAATCACTTGATTATGAATCATTTGATGCTTGCAAACCATGCCTCATGGGAAAGATAACTAAGACTCCGTTATTCGGAACAATGGAGCGAGCCGTTGACTTATTGGAAATAATACATACCGATATATGCGGTCTGATGAGTGTTGAGGCTCGCAGCGGGTATCGTTATTTTCTGACCTTCACAGATGATTTGAGCAGATATGGGGATATCTACTCGATGAAACACAAGTTTGAAACATTTGAAAAATTCAAAGAATTTCAGAGTGAAGTGGAGAATCATCGTAACAAGAAAATAGAGTTTCTACGATCTGATCGCGGAGGCAAATATTTGAGTGACGAGTTTGGCCTTCATTTAAAACAATGTGGAATAGTTTCACAACTCACGCCACCTGGAACACCACAGCATAATGGTGTGTCCGAACATCGTAACCGTACTTTATTAGATATGCTGTGATCTACGATGTCTCTTACCGATTTACCATTATCATATTGGGGTTATGCATTAGAGCAGCTGCATTCACAATAAATAGGGCACCATCTAAATCCGTTGAGATGACACCGTATGAACTATGGTTTGGCAAGAAACCTAAGTTGTCATTTCTTAAAGTTTGGAGTTGTGATGCTTATGTGAAAAAAAATTCAGCCTGATAAGCTTGAACCCAAATCGGAGAAGTGCGCCTTCATAGGATACCCAAAAGAAACTGTTGGGTACACCTTCTATCACAGATCCGAAGGCAAGATTTTTGTTGCTAAGAATGGATCCTTTCTAGAGAAGGAGTTTCTCTCGAAAGAAGTGAGTGGGAGGAAAGTAGAACTTTATGAGGTAATTGTACCTTCTCTCAATTTTTAAAGTAGCGCATCAGAGAAATCCGTTCCCATGATGCCTACACCAACTAGAGAGGAAGCCACTGATAATGATCATGAAACTTCAGATCAAGTTACTACCGAACCTTGTAGGTCAACCAGAGCATGTTCCGCACCAGAGTGATACGGTAATCCTATTCTGGAAGTCATGTTACTAGACCATGATGAACCTACGAACTATGAGGAAGCGATGATGATCCCAGATTCTGCAAAATGGCTTGGGGCCATGAAATCTGAGATAGGATCCATGTATGAGAACAAAGTATGGACTTTGGTTGATTTTCCCGATGATCGGCAAGCCATTGAAAATAAATGGATCTTCAAGATGAAGACGGACGCTGATGGTAGTGTTACTATCTACAAAGCTCGACTTGTCGCAAAATGTTTTCGACAAGTTCAAGGTGTTGACTACGATGAGATTTTCTCACTTGTAGCGATGCTTAAGTCTGTCTGAATCATGTTAGCAATTGCCACATTTTATGAAATCTGGCAAATGGATGTCAAAACTGCATTCCTTAATGGATTTCTTAAAGAAGAGTTGTATATGATACAACCAAAAGGTTTTGTCAATCCTAAAGGTGCTGAAAAAGTGTGCAAGCTCCAGCGATCCATCTATGGACTGGTGCAAGCATCTCAAAATTGGAATATTCGCTTTGATGAGGTGATCAAAGCATATGGTTTTATACAGACTTACGGTGAAGCCTGTATTTACAAGAAAGTGAGTGGGAGCTCTGTAGCATTTCTGATATTATATGTGGATGACATATTATTAATTGTAAATGATATAGAATTTCTGGATAGCATAAAAGGATATTTGAATAAGAATTTTTCAATGAAAGACCTAAGGGAAGCTACTTATATATTGGGCATCAA
>NW_021266774.1:0-839 GCF_002162155.2 Triticum dicoccoides
GTGAGCACCCAGTTGCTATTCTTGAAGAGACTGAACGCAAGACTCGCAACAAGTCAATCAAATTTCTCAAAGTCAAGTGGTCACACCATTCCGACCGTGAAGCTACCTGGGAACGCGAGGATCACCTCCGTTCTGAGTACCCGGAGTTCTTTCAGTCCTAGATCTCGGGACGAGATCTTTTCGTAGTGGTGGAGTGTTGTAACGCCCCAGATGTAACTTTCCCCATTTGTACTCCAACTCTTGCCGTTTCCGGTGTCAAGTTATATTTATTTCTCGGGTTCGGGTCTTTGTCTCCGTGTGTTGTTTTTCTTTTTCGTGCATCTCTTATCATGCCATCTCGTGCATTGCATTTGCATACATGTTCATCTCATGCATTCGAGCATTTTCCCCGTTGTCCGTTTTGCATTCCGGCGCTTCGTTCTCCTCCGGTGGTCATTTCTAGTCTTCTTTCATGTGTGGGGTCTAAACATTTCCGGATTGGACCGAGACTTGCCAAGCGGCCTTGGTTTACTACCGGTAGACCGCCTGTCAAGTTTCGTATCATTTGGACTTCGTTTGATGCTCCAACGGTTAACCGAGGGACCGAAAAGGCCTCATGTGTGTTGCAGCCCAACACCCCCCAAATTTGGCCCAAAACCCACCAAACACTGCTCCATGTCCTAGAGCGTTCGATCACGATCGTGTGGGCGAAAACCGCACCTCATTTGGACTCTCCTAGCTCCACTTATGCCTATTTATACCCCCTCCATTCGGATCTCTTCTTCCCCCGTCCGAAACCGTAGTTCAAAAAAAAAAAACATCCTCCGCCGCCGACGGACACGTCCGCCCCAGCGCCGGAC
>NW_021266775.1:0-1246 GCF_002162155.2 Triticum dicoccoides
TGCTTTTTTTTTTTGCGAAAAATCACTATAATGGCGAGTGTCTCAAAACTCTTCTTAGCTCAAACTGACAGGATGGGCACGAAATTTTTTCGACCAATTTTTTTTTTGACTGCCCGGACCCAAAAACTGGAAACGGGTCAAAAAAAAACTTCCTATAATGGCACCTGTCTCAAAACACTCAGAAACACCTAAAAATAGGATAGCCAGAAAATTTTTCGAAAAATGCGTTTTCGAAAAATTTTGGGCCTAAACGGAGCGTGGCTACCCGACTCTTTTTTTTTTTCCGAAACCTACTCCGGCAAGGAAACACGAATCGGAAACTAGATGGATCTCGAAAACAACCCTAATAATCAAGGAACTCGGATTGGTGGTGGATATATGGTGGTGGTATATGGCAGCGGTGGTGGTAGTATATGGATATGGATCGGTGGTGGTATATGGACACGGATTGGTGGTGGTATATGGATACGGATTCGGAGCGGTGGTGGTAGATGGCAGGGGCGATGATGATGGTGCAGCGGCGGCGTGACAACTTATGACCAGAACTCGAAACTCTAAAAGACTAGACTCTAAGACCAGCAACTAGACACGACGATGCAACCGCAAATTCAACAAAGCAAAACCCTAAAAAGATTATGCAAAGGCTCAGATTGGTTCGGATATGATGAACTAACCCTAATTTTTTTTTTCGTGGACTATAGGTATGAAGAACAGACTCGATCTAAACTACGAAAAACTGTAAAATCTCACCGAGCAACCTGAAAACTGATACCACTTGATAGAGGCAAAGGTGTCCCGTCTTTCGATGAGATGGTGGATTTCGCTTTGGTGGAAGTCGACTTTGACGATCCGACTACGAACGTGCGAGGACGTCGCGCCTTAGCAATCGCTAAACCAACTCCGAGAGGTTATTGACCACACCGGAGCACGATCAACCTGACCACGAGGGTCTGTTTCCTGCGAGCAAACGAAGAACAAGCAAGAAACTAAGATTGCAATCTGGATATTGCGAATATAAGATGAAAGCTTTATTGATCAAGGTGGGGTTCTGTGACGCCTTTGTCTGGTCGTTGAACACAAACGAAGTACGCGAAGTTGCAGCTATGGCGAACTTTTAATCTAAACAAAACCCAAAGTCTAAACGATGCCCTAAGGGCTGTATATATGGAGGAAGAGGGGGGGAATTTCGTGGCCCTTGGTGGAGGAGTCCGAAATCAACCCTATCTCTTGTTTCCCCACACATACG
>NW_021266776.1:0-1626 GCF_002162155.2 Triticum dicoccoides
TGCCGTAGCTCCTCTACACCGTCGCGTCCTCATTCCATGGTGAATTGCCGGAGTCAGAAGGTCGCCACACACCGTCCATGAATAGAGGAAGTGGGAGTGGGGGAGAGGATGCTTGTATGCAAATCACGAAATAATACAGAGTCCTTAACACGTACAAGGACACCCTAACACATGTACAATGAACCAGAATGACAAAGAGGACTGGCTACAAGTCAACTGACTGAAAAACAAGATTTGGGTCAGCCGACTGACCCGAACATGTTTCAGTCAAGTGTGCCTCTAACAGTAAGGTGCATGCTTCATTATGTTAACACTCTTTTTTTCTTTATCTTTTCCATGCTTTACTTGCGGGTGCATGTGTACAGACCATTCATGCATGCACGTACACTTGTGAACTGCTGCTTTCATACATAAATATAAGGTGTACATAAATATAAGGCGATTTGAATATTTCAATAAGGACTACGTATAGACTAGTATGAATGAACAAATCCAGTAAAACACTTGTGGCATTGATATTACACTTTCAGAAAAAAAATAAAAAAATAAAAAAAATAATGAAGTTTTCTAAGAAAGAATGAAACCCTTTAAGAAGAAAGAAAATGAGAAACAAAAAAAAACTTTCAAAACTTGCGCACAATTTGCACTGATATTACACATTTTCAAATATGCAAAGAATAAGCATATAATTGTGCATTTTTTACATTCTACTATAATTTCCAAAGAGTATAACTGAAATAATGTGAAGAAGAAAGAGAACTAAAAAAACTTGTGCACATGTTTTCACTGAAATTGCACTTTATCATAATATGCTAAAATAATCATATAATCATGAAAGTTTGGCACATATTATATAGTATTTGTTTGTATATAATTACACTCAGCCAAAAACCCACAAAAACAAAAATAACCAATAAAGGAAATAAAAAGGGAAAAAGAAAAACCAATAAAAACAGATAACAGAAATAAAAAATGAAAGCAAATATACCCTTAAATAGGAAAGAAAATTATATAAAAAACTAAAACAAAATGATGACAAATTTGCACACAATTTGCACATAAATTATGCTTTGTTATAATATGCAAGAATAAACACATAATAGTGATCTTTTTCGCAAAAGGATTTTTTTAAAGAAATATTGAATTAGTGGCACTGGTATTTGATCCATGGTGTCTCTATTTCTCCAGATCAAAATAATGAATTAGTGGTATCGGTATTACCGTTTAAAAAGAAAAAACACTAATGACAAAATTTGTACCCAGTTTGAATAAAAATTGCGCTTTTTTATAATATGCAAGAATAAGCTCAAATAGTGAAATTTTACGAAAAAAATTTCCTAAGTACAAATGAATTAGAGGTATTGGTATTACACTTAAAGAATGAAGAAATGAAATAAAAACTTTAATAGAATTAAAATAGTGAAGTTTTCCAAGAAATAATGAATTAGTGTCATCGGTTTCCCATTAAGAACAAAGGAACTGAAAATAATAAAACAAATAACGAAATATTTTGCAAACAATTTGTACAGAAGTTGCACATTTTTATAATATGCAGGAATAAGAATATAACAGTGCATTTTTTACAAAAAAGAAGTTTCTTGAGAAGAAATGTATTTGCGGCATTGG
>NW_021266777.1:0-817 GCF_002162155.2 Triticum dicoccoides
GTCGCGTGCGTCGTGGTAGAGCTTCCCGGACCCAAGGCGGAGCTCGTGGCCTAACTGGCTGGGCGTGGGGATGCTGGTGGCTCCGGTGGTGCTCGTCGGCGGTCTCGGGTGCGTCCGGGGATGAGCGAGGGAGAGAGACAGAGGAGGGAGAGGGGATGCAGCGGGTGAGGGAGAAGAGCGAGGGGACACGGGGCGTCGTCGTGGCGTTGCTAGGAGGGCCAGGGAAGCAGGAGGTGGCCGGGGCGGCGTCGGCGCTCGCCACCGAGCTGCTTCGGTGCGAGGGGAGGAAGACGACAGGGGGGGAAGCGGCGGTGGGCTGGGCCGCTGGGGGAGCTGGGCCGGCTGGGCTAGACAGGTAAGCGCCAGGTAAGTTGCTGGGCTTCTCTCCTTTTTTTATATTTCTGTTCTGTTTTCTTTATTTAATTCTTTTGCCACTGTTTTGAATTTAAAATAACTCAAACAATGCCAAAACTCCTGTGAATATTTTTATTTGGCTAGATGGACTTTTCCAAAAGCTCATAAAATATTTCAGGGGTATTTGAAATTATATTCTAGTTATATGAATATAATTCAAATTCAAATAGCTAATGATTTAAATTCAAAGTCCCAAAAATAAATCCTTTTAAAATGTTCATTATTTTTGGTTTGGATCAAAACCCTTGCCAAAAATATTAAACATCTAAGAAGAGCATTTTGGAACAATGAATGAGATTTTAGGGTTTTTGCCCTTCTTTTATTTAGGGTTTTGAGGCTTCTGAATTCCTCAGTTCAAGTTTCAAAAATTTAAACATGATGCACAGATAGAAGCAAGCATAGG
>NW_021266778.1:0-992 GCF_002162155.2 Triticum dicoccoides
GATCTTCATGAGAATCACCGGATAAGAATATTGACGGAAAAGAATAGAGAGATTTCCACCAATAAAATGGATACTTGATTAAAATAAATGAGTCCTTGAAGAAAAAGGGGTGGGAGGGCGGGAAAACAAAAACAACTTGGGACGGATGAAACAAACACCGTTGAGAAAACTGAGAGGTGATCTTGCGAATGTTGAAATGATCGGATCCACTTGAAGAGAAAGACGCTGGTTGAAAAGGATTGACATGACAATCTCGATTGTCGAGAAGGATTGGTATTCACATCGGAGTATGAGAACACCATTTCGGAAAGGTATGGAATCAACACTTGACATTGAAGCAACTCGAATACCACAACTCAAAACAAAAACAAAGGACTGGCTTGCAAAATAAGCCAGAACAAACATATGATAGAGATTTCATCCGAAGTTTTCGTGGTGGGGCCTACACGGGCTCGATCGTACAGCACCATCATGTACAAGGTAGTGCACATGACATACGAAGCGTCCCTGAGTCGGCATAGCCAAGGACTCTTTAAGACACAACGAGACCACTGTAAAACCAACCGTGAATAGGCGGACCACTAGACGTCGAACCCCAATTTCATATCATACATCCGTCGGAAAGATATCCTAAGAGCTACTTGAATTCCCACCTATGAAACTCCCGAAATTTTCCGGTTATGCAATCAGGTGTTGGGGATACAGGGGAAGCATAATATCTCACCCAAACTAGCAAATCCTACATCCAGCTGTATCCATCCTTCAACACATAACCAAGAAACCTTCGGAAATCATCTACCTCAACCTTCGAAAAGCATCCGTTATACGAGTCATGGCAATACTCCCGAACTCCCGCCCCAGTACTGGGTGGCGTCGAGGTTATCTCACCAACGAACTGCATAAAAGAGATTTTCGATGTCGGCGTACTAAACTCAGGTATTCCAGAATTGCAACGATAAAATTATGATGACAACACCTCAGAGCTCAACTCC
>NW_021266779.1:0-1679 GCF_002162155.2 Triticum dicoccoides
CCGGGATTACTTTGGTACCTTCCTACCAAACTTACGGCAAGGTTAACATCAGGTCTGGTACACAGCATGGCATACATAATAGAACCTATGGCTGAGGCATAGGGGATGACGCTCATCTCTTCTATATCTTCTGCCGTGGTCGGACATTGAGCTGAGCTCAATTTCATACCTTGTAACACAGGCAAGAACCCCTTCTTGGATTGATCCATATTGAACTTCTTCAATATCTTATCAAGGTATGTGCTTTGTGAAAGACCTATGAGGCGTCTCGATCTATCTCTATAGATTTTGATGCCTAATATATAAGCAGCTTCTCCAAGGTCCTTCATTGAAAAACTTTTATTCAAGTAGGCCTTGATGCTGTCCAAGAGTTCTATATCATTTCCCATCAAAAGTATGTCATCTACATATAATATGAGAAATGCTACAGAGCTCCCACTCACTTTCTTGTAAACACGGGCTTCTCCATAAGTCTGTGTAAACCCAAACGCTTTGATCATCTCATCAAAGCGAATGTTCCAACTCCGAGATGCTTGCACCAGCCCATAAATCGAGCGTTGGAGCTTGCACACTTTGTCAGCATTCTTAGGATCGACAAAACCTTCCGGCTGCATCATATACAATTCTTCCTTAAGGAAACCATTAAGGAATGCCGTTTTGACGTCCATTTGCCATATTTCATAATCGTAGAATGCGGCAATTGCTAACATGATTTGGACGGACTTCAGCTTCGCTACCGGTGAGAAAGTCTCATCGTAGTCAACCCCTTGAACTTGTCGATAACCCTTAGCGACAAGCCGAGCTTTATAGATGGTCACATTACCATCCGCGTCTGTCTTCCTCTTAAAGATCCATTTATTTTCTATGGCTCGCCGCTCAATGGGCAAGTCAGTCAAAGTCCATACTTCGTTTTCATACATGGATCCTATCTCGGATTTCATGGCTTCTAGCCATTTGTCGGAATCCGGGCCCGCCATCGCTTCTTCATAGTTCGAAGGTTCACCGTTGTCTAACAGCATGATTTCCAAGACAGGGTTGCCGTACCACTCTGGTGCGGAACGTGTCCTTGTGGACCTTCGAATTTCAGTAGGGGCTTGATCAGAAGTATCTTGATCATTTTCATTAACTTCCTCTCTAGTCGGTGCAGGCACCTCAGGAACATTTTCTTGAGTTGCGCCATTTTCCGGTTCAAGAGGTAATACTTCATCAAGCTCTACTTGCCTCCCACTTACTTCTTTCGAGAGAAACTATTTCTCCATAAAGGACCCATTCTTGGCAACAAAGATCTTGCCTTCGGATCTGAGGTAGAAGGTGTACCCAATAGTTTCTTTTGGGTATCCTATGAAGACGCATTTTTCCGACTTGGGTTCGAGCTTTTCAGGTTGAAGTTTCTTGACATAAGCATCGCATCCCCAAACTTTTAGAAACGACAGCTTAGGTTTCTTCCCAAACCATAATTCATACGGTGTCGTCTCAACGGATTTCGACGGAGCCCTATTTAAAGTGAATGCGGCAGTCTCTAAAGCATAGCCCCAAAAGGATAGCGGTAAATCGGTAAGAGACATCATAGATCGCACCATATCTAACAGAGTGCGATTACGACGTTCGGACACACCATTACGCTGAGGTGTTCCAGGCGGCGTGAGTTGTGAAACTATTCCACATTTTCTTAAGTGTGT
>NW_021266780.1:0-1334 GCF_002162155.2 Triticum dicoccoides
AATCTACAAGTCATCAAAAACCAAGCATTACGCGCATGCTCCTAGGGGGATAGATTGGTAGGAAAAGACCATCGCTCGTACCCGACCGCCACTCATAAGGAAGACAATCAAATAACACCTCATGATTCAAATTTGTTACACAACGTTTACCATACGTGCATGCTACGGGACTTGCAAACTTCAACACAAGTATTCCTCAAATTCACAACTACCCAACTAGCACAACTTTGATATCACTATCTCCATATCTCAAAACAATCATCAAGTATCAAACTTCTCTTAGTATTCAATGCACTTATATGAAAGTTTTTATTATATCCCTCTTGGATGCCCATCATATTAGGACTAATATCATAACCAAAGCAAATTACCATGCTGTTTTAAAGACTCTCAAAATGATATAAGTGAAGCATGAGAGTTCATCTATTTCTATAAAATAAAACCACCACCGTGCTCTAAATGGATATAAGTGAAGCACTAGAGCAACGACAAACTACTCCGAAAGATATAAGTGAAGATCAATGAGTAGTCGAATAATTATGCAACTATGTGAAGAATCTCTAACATTTAAGAATTTCAGATCTTGGTATCTTATTCAAACAAAAAGCAAAACAAAATAAAATAAAATGACTCTCCGAGCAAAACACATATCATGTGGCGAATAAAAATATAGCTCCAAGTAAAGTTACTGATGAACGGAAGACGAAAGAGGCGATGCCATCCAGGGCATCCCCAAGCTTAGGCTCTTGGTTGTCCTTGAATATTACCTTGGGGTGCCTTGGTCATCCCCAAGCTTAGGCTCTTGCCACTCTTTATTCCATAGTCCATCAAATCTTTACCCAAAACTTGAATACTTCACAACACAAAACTTAACAGAAAACTCGTAAGCTCCGTTAGCGAAAGAAAACAAAACACCACTTCAAGTTACTGTAATGGACTCATTCTTTATTTACATTGGTGTTAAACCTGCTGTATTCCAACTTCTCTATGGTTTATAACCTCTTTTACTAGCCATAGATTCGTTAAAATAAGTAAACAACACATAGAAAACAGAATCTGTCAAAAACAGAACAGTCTATAGTAATCTGGATCAAACGTATACTTCTGGAACCCCAAAAATTCTAAAATAAATTGCTGGACGTGAGGAATTTATCTATTACTCATCTGCAAAAGGAATTAACTAAATAGAACTCTTCAATCAAAAAATGGCAGCAATTCTCGTGAGCGCTAAAGTTTCTCTTTTTTACAGCAAGATCAAAAAGACTTTCCCCAAGTCTTCCCAACGGTTCTACTTGGCACAAACACTAATTAAGCACAAAAAAACACAAAAAAAA
>NW_021266781.1:0-1017 GCF_002162155.2 Triticum dicoccoides
TGAAACTTCGGATCAAGTCACTACCAAACCTCGTGGGATGACAAGGATACGTACTACATCAGAGTGGTACGTAATCCTGTCTTGGAAGTCATGTTGCTGGACAACAATGAACCTACGAGCTATGGAGAAGCAATGGTGGGCCCGGATTCCGATAAATGGCTCGAGGCCATAAAATCCGAGAACGGATCCATGACTTTGGAAGAAATACTTGATGGTCGTAAGGCCATTGGGTACGGATGGATTTTAAAAGGAAGACAGACAATGATGGTAAGAATTACCATTAAGAAAGCTCGACTTGTCGTTAAGATATTTTCCGACAAGTTCAAGGAGTTGATTACGGTGAGGTTTTCTCACTCGTAGCGATGCTAAGAGTCTGTTGGAATTAGATTAGCAGTTACTGCATGATTGATGAAATCTTGCAGATAGGATGTCAAAACATTGTTTCCTCGACGTTATACTTGAGGAAAGGTTGTATGTGATACAACTGGAAGGTTTTGTCAATCCCAAAAGATGCTAATAAGTATGCAAAGCTCCAGCAATCCTTCTAAGGACTGGAGTGAGCATCTCGGAGTTGGAATGTGTGCTTTGATGATGATCAAAGATTTTGGGTTTGTACAAAGTTTACGAGAAACTTGTATTTCCAAAGAAGTGAGTGGGAGCACTATAGAATTTCTGATGAGTATATGTTGTTGACATATTGTTGATCAAAAATGACGTAGAATTTCTGGAAAGCATATAGGGTTATTTTGAAAGTGTTTTTCAATGGAAAGCCTGGATTAAGCTACTTGAACATTGAGCATCAAGATCTATAAGGATAGATCAAAATGCTTAATAATACTTTCAAATGAGCACATACCTTGACATGATCTTGAAGGTGTTCAAGATGGACCAGTCAAAGAAGGAGTTCTTGCCTGAGTTGTAAGGTACGAAGTTAAGACTTAAAGCTCGACCTCGGCAGAATAGAGAGAAAGGACGAAGGTCGTCCCCTATGCTTAAGACATAGGCTCTACAGTATGC
>NW_021266782.1:0-1180 GCF_002162155.2 Triticum dicoccoides
TTTTTTTAGTGAAATTTTAGAAGAGAAGAGTCAAAACTCTACACCAGGATGCCTTACCAGAGCGATGAGGAGACTGGGAAGTAAAAAGAATTCCTAAGCTCTCCGATATATAATTCCTAAGGACTCAAAACATTTTTTCTAGACACAACTCGGCTGCTAAAAACGATCAAGCAATGGGGCTCCTAAGGTCGGGGATGGCTCTGATTACCAACTTGTAACGCCCTCGATGCGGCTATAGCTCCCACGTGTCGAGGCACGACTTAGAGGCATAACCGCATTGAAAGCAATGTCGCAAGTCAGGCAATCATTACAACATCCCATGTAATACATAAAAAAAGGGGGAGATAACATAGTTGGCTTACACTCGCCACGTCACATCAGAGTACATAAATAACATCCATCAAACAAACACTCATGGCCCGACTACGGCGCCAAAATAGAAAAGACCCCCAACATGCGACAAGGTCCTGAATCGATAACCCCAACTAGGCACCACTACTGATCATCCGGAAAGGACACGTAGTATCACTGAGAGTCCTCGTCGAACTCCCACTTGAGCTCGTAATCGTCAACTGGAGCGGAATCACCTGGACCTGCATCTGGAGTTGTAGTATCTGTGAGCCACAGGGACTCAGCAATCTCACACCCACGCGATCAAGACTATTTAAGCTCATAGGGATGGATAAGGCAAAATATATGTGGAGCTGCAGCAAGCGACTAGCATATGTGGTGGCTAACTTATACGCAAAAGAGAGCGAGAAGAGAAGGCGAAGCACGAGCGAGAATCTAAAGGAACATCCTGCGCAAGCATAACTCCAACACCGTGTCCACCTCCCGGACTCCGCCGAGAAGGGGCCATCACGGTAACACACACGGTTGATTCATTTTAATTAAGTTTAGTTCAAGTAATCTACAACCGGACATTAACAAATTCCCATCCGCCCATAACCGCGGGCACGGCTTTCGAAAGATCAATCCCTGCAGGGGGGTCCCAACTTAGCCCATAACAAGCTCTCACGGTCAACGAAGGAATAGACCTCCACCCAAGACACACCGATCAGACTCGGTATCTCGGTACAACAAGATGATTCGACAGGTTAAAACAAGTCCAGCAACACCGCCCGAATGTGCCGACAAATCCCGATAGGAGCTGCACATATCTCTTTCTCAGGGCACGCTC
>NW_021266783.1:0-1384 GCF_002162155.2 Triticum dicoccoides
AAAAAATAAATAGCAAACTATGAGGCAGCTGCAGTTCAAATTTGACCCGCTTCCAACTGAATCGGCGGAAATTTGTCTTTTTCACGAGAGGTGGATCAAAACTTTTTGCACCCAACCATTTTGTCAATTGTGCATTAAATATGGCCTAGTATTTTATAAAAATTATTTGGTCCAATTTTGCAACAATTATTTGGTAGTTCCTTCACAAAAAAACCTCCTTTCGGGCACTCGAAAAATGGAAAATGGTTTTTTCGTCCAACGAAAATGAAAACTTCCTTAGACAACATTGTTTGCCATTCCAATATGCACTCTTGTGCACAATATGAGATCATTTGAACAAACTATGCCATGGATGTGGCCATAAGATTGATCATTTGGCTTGAAATCCATGAATCTTCACACTTGATAGCTCATTTCTGAGAACACTTTTTTAAAATAATTACCGTATTACAAGTTTATTATTTTTCCTGGGAACTTGGCCACATATGATGACACAATGCGAAGGTTTCCCAATTTTTTGATTTTTTTAAATTTTTTATGCCCGTTTCAAAATGCGGTCAAAACGGCGGGAATGACCGTTCCTAGCTAGTGGTTGAATCTTGGAAACTTTTGATGTTTCTCTGATTAAATAGATACTTACGTACCTAGAAATGATTTTTGGAAAAAATAAATAGCAAACTATGAGGCAGCTGCAGTTCAAATTTGACCCGCTTCCAGCTGAATCGGCGGGAATTTGTCTTTTTCACCAGAGGTGGATCAAAACTTTTGACACCTAACCATTTGGTCAATTGTGCATTAAATATGGCCTAGTATTTGAGAAAATTGATTTGGTAAAATTTTACAAAAAATATTTGGTAGGTTCTTCACAAAAAAACTTATTTTGAGCACTCAAAAAATGGAAAATTGTTTTTTCATGCAAAAGAAATAAAAACTCCCTTTGACAATGTTGTTTGCCAATCTAAGATGTAAACTTGTGAAAAATATGGCATCATTTGAACAAATATTTGATAGGTCTTTCACAAAAAAAACTCATTTTGAGCATTGAAAAATGAAATGAAAAATTTGTATGTAATCAATCATGACCAATTTATATGGTCAAAAAATCGGCAACTTGTTTGGTGCGCTCTGATTGGTCCATAGGCATATCACGCGGATCATGCCTCAACCACCGTTGGATGCTTCTGGATCCAATAGCAGCCCTCACCCCCTCACCCTCTCACCCAAACCCTAACTTCCCCGATCCACTCCTCTCCCCCGATCCACTCTCCCCCTCTCGCCCCACAGCCGCCACTCCGTCTCAATCTCTGGATCCCCAACCACCCAGCCGCCGCCGTCCTCTGTCCTCTCCCCCAACCCCAATCGCCGGCAACCCCTCCCCTCCCCT
>NW_021266784.1:0-1087 GCF_002162155.2 Triticum dicoccoides
GGACTCACTTGCTGATGACCGACACGTTCGAAGCTGGGTCATGGATGCCTGTCCCTGTAAGTCTGTGCCACTTTGGGTTTACGACTAGTCATGTCAGCCCGGGCTCCTTATCATATGGATGCTAGCGACACTATCATATACGTGAGCCAAAAGGCGCAAACGGTTCCGGGCAAAGGTAAGGCGACACCCGTGGGAATACCGTGCGTGAGGCCGCAAAGTGATATGAGGTGTTACCGGCTAGATCGATGTGACATTGAGTCGGGGTCCTGACAGCGTTGGCATCAGAGCCGGACTGCCTGTAGGTTCTCCAAGCCAAACTGGTCGATGTTGAGTCTAGAAATTCTTTAGTTATATGTAGGGGAATTGTTTGTGGGATGGAACGTAAGGCTCTTTTTACTCCTTTATCTTATGACATTCTGATCTGAGTCAGTCCATTCTTCCACCAGGGGTTAAGGAATTAGGACCTATTCTCTCTATCAGGATCACGTGTTACTAATCAGTAGTACCTTATAAGTTTGATGGATACAAGCCTAGTTCAGTTCTACTACCACATTATGTTGTTAGAATGGATTCAGAACCTTGTTATGATGATGATGAGTGTGTGTGTAATCCTTTGTCAATGTCTCAAAATCCTTCTTGAGCATTTACAGCTGTTATGCTGCCGAAATTTTGCTAGAAATTCTAATGCCCTTGCATTATGATTGTGCTTTCAGATGGCCACTCGCGACCTCAATCAAGTGGTTCGCCTGACTCGATGCCTAGATGTACCCGGCCATACTGCCAAGTTGGTCAGGGTAATGACTGAGGCTGGATACCGCTGGTATCCTGAGTACACGGTCGAAGAGCAATTCCGAGACTTTAATCAAAGCCAGTATCTCTGCACTGTCAGGATATTTCCATCTTATCCTGGATCCACCGAGCCTCTTCACTGCTCTTATGGACTCGGGGTTACCATTGAGATGGCTGTGCAGGACGCCGCCTACTCTATGATGACCATTATGCGAGTCAGATCTGGTATATTTCGGGACTCTGATTTCCGGTATATGCCAGGATCACTTCCGGGAGCACAAGGGTATCTCCAGGCTAT
>NW_021266785.1:0-1849 GCF_002162155.2 Triticum dicoccoides
TTTGAGGTGGCGCACACGAGTCCACATATTCACCATATCAATACACCACTATGGATCCGCTCCCGTCTCCCTACGAGAACGCCATCCATAGCACTCACGCTTATCTTGCGTATTTTAGAGTATCCACTTTCACTTGTCTATGAACTGATATAAGCAACCCAGAAGTCCTTTACCGCGGACACGGCTATTCGAATAGATGATGTTAACCCTGCAGGGGTGTACTTCTTCATACATGTTTCCACCACTTAGCGTCTGCACACGACATGTGCTCGGCAGACTTCAAGCGAAAGCCGACGTGGGTGTAGACCACGACCTACCTAAACACTCAAGTCTCTAGTCCAGGTTTATCGCCTATTCGGGTTCCATCCATGAGGAGATCCGGCCGGAGTTTCGCTCACAGCCCCAAACGATGTGAACAGGGTTCCGTGACACCAAACGGATGCCCGGTTTACCCGGCCACGTGCCTACCGCATCACAGCCCACCCCTACGGTCAGCGCTGTCCACAGCCTCAAGTAAGCTACAAACACCAGAAACTACTTGCAACTCCTGGACAGAGGACTAGGGTGAATAAGAAGTCGAGCGGGGTCATATTTCAGGGCCCAATGTATGGTAGTAGCTGAATCATGGATCACAAACACAGAACTCAGTTCCTGAGGACGGCTGCAATGAGACAACCCACCATGTACTCCTACATGGCCTCTCACCGCTACCTTTACCAAATCGTGTTCACACACTTAGCTCACACACAGTAGGACATGTTCACACGCCTCTGATTCATCCCCGATGAATCAGACTTGACTCAACTCTAAGCAGTAGCAGGCATGACAAACAAACATGAATGAGTAGGCACAACAGGGCTCAAACAACTCCTACTCATGCTAGTGGGTTTCATCTATTTACTGTGGCAATGACAGGTCATGCAAAGGATAAAGGGGTTCAGCTACCGCAGCAAGTAACAAATATGTCGTTGTTGTCCTAATGCAGTAAAAGAGAGCAGGAGCGAGAGAGTGGGATTGTATCGGAATGAACAAGGGGGTTTGCTTGCCTGGCACTTCTGAAGATAACATTGAGTCTTCATCAGTGTCAACGATCACATCATCGGTATCACGTCTATCGAGAGGGAACAAATACCGGCAACACAGAAGGGAACACAATCAATGCAATGCACAATATGATGCATGCTATGACATGGCAATATGAATGTGTTTTGGGCTAATGCACCTAAAACCAGATTAAATGAAGTTGGTTTGAATCCAAGATTCAAATTCAAACTCCATATGTGGTTATTTAAATGTCATTCACTTCATTTTCTCTAAACAGTAGTGATAAGTTGTTCTAACATGCATGAAAATGGTACAGATGGATTCCTTGAATTTTTCTGGTAATTTTTCATATATAAATTATTTACTTTGGAGTTACGGTTAATTTTCTATGAATTTTGGAAGTTTTAGGCATTTTTCTGGAATTTCAGAATTAAATTAAATCCAGAAAGCATTACTGCGTCAGCATGACGTTGGCATGACGTCAGCAAGTCAACAGGGGCCGGCTCGGGTCAAACCTGACGTGTGGGGTCCACACGTCAGTGACACAGGGGCTAATCCCGCGTTGACCCGGGCTTTGACCCACTACGGGGCCCACTGTCAGTGGCTGTGGGGGGGTGTTTAGGCGTCATTAGTGCTAATTAGGCGTGCCACGTCGGCAGTCGCCGGAGTTCGGCCGGCGACGACCAAAACTGCGGCGGGAGCTCGCCGGAGTGGCGCTGCGAGCGGTTTTGGGCCAAGCCAAGGGCACCAGAGGGTTGCCCTTGCTTGCGTGCATCCAAAGGAGGCATGCGGGAGGCGCGGGGTG
>NW_021266786.1:0-1604 GCF_002162155.2 Triticum dicoccoides
TTTGAGGTGGCGCACACGAGTCCACATATTCACCATATCAATACACCACTATGGATCCGCTCCCGTCTCCCTACGAGAACGCCATCCATAGCACTCACGCTTATCTTGCGTATTTTAGAGTATCCACTTTCACTTGTCTATGAACTGATATAAGCAACCCAGAAGTCCTTTACCGCGGACACGGCTATTCGAATAGATGATGTTAACCCTGCAGGGGTGTACTTCTTCATACATGTTTCCACCACTTAGCGTCTGCACACGACATGTGCTCGGCAGACTTCAAGCGAAAGCCGACGTGGGTGTAGACCACGACCTACCTAAACACTCAAGTCTCTAGTCCAGGTTTATCGCCTATTCGGGTTCCATCCATGAGGAGATCCGGCCGGAGTTTCGCTCACAGCCCCAAACGATGTGAACAGGGTTCCGTGACACCAAACGGATGCCCGGTTTACCCGGCCACGTGCCTACCGCATCACAGCCCACCCCTACGGTCAGCGCTGTCCACGGCCTCAAGTAAGCTACAAACACTAGAAACTACTTGCAACTCCTGGACAGAGGACTAGGGTGAATAAGAAGTCGAGCGGGGTCATATTTCAGGGCCCAATGTATGGTAGTAGCTGAATCATGGATCACAAACACAGAACTCAGTTCCTGAGGACGGCTGCAATGAGACAACCCACCATGTACTCCTACATGGCCTCTCACCGCTACCTTTACCAAATCGTGTTCACACACTTAGCTCACACACAGTAGGACATGTTCACACGCCTCTAATTCATCCCCGATGAATCAGACTTGACTCAACTCTAAGCAGTAGCAGGCATGACAAACAAACATGAATGAGTAGGCACAACAGGGCTCAAACAACTCCTACTCATGCTAGTGGGTTTCATCTATTTACTGTGGCAATGACAGGTCATGCAAAGGATAAAGGGGTTCAGCTACCGCAGCAAGTAACAAAT
Source organism: Triticum dicoccoides (assembly GCF_002162155.2). Classification (NCBI taxonomy): domain Eukaryota; kingdom Viridiplantae; phylum Streptophyta; class Magnoliopsida; order Poales; family Poaceae; genus Triticum; species Triticum dicoccoides. The sequence goes on from NW_021266786.1 coordinate 963, forward strand.
ATGTCGTTGTTGTCCTAATGCAGTAAAAGAGAGCAGGAGCAAGAGAGTGGGATTGTATCGGAATGAACAAGGGGGTTTGCTTGCCTGGCACTTCTGAAGATAACATTGAGTCTTCATCAGTGTCAACGATCACATCATCGGTATCACGTCTATCGAGAGGGAACAAATACCGGCAACACAGAAGGGAACACAATCAATGCAATGCACAATATGATGCATGCTATGACATGGCAATATGAATGTGTTTTGGGCTAATGCACCTAAAACCAGATTAAATGAAGTTGGTTTGAATCCAAGATTCAAATTCAAACTCCATATGTGGTTATTTAAATGTCATTCACTTCATTTTCTCTAAACAGTAGTGATAAGTTGTTCTAACATGCATGAAAATGGTACAGATGGATTCCTTGAATTTTTCTGATAATTTTTCATATATAAATTATTTAATTTGGAGTTACGGTTAATTTTCTATGAATTTTGGAAGTTTTAGGCATTTTTCTGGAATTTCAGAATTAAATTAAATCCAGAAAGCATTACTGCGTCAGCATGACGTTGGCATGACGTCAGCAAGTCAACAGGGGCCGGCTCGGGTCAAACCTGACGTGTGGGGTCCACACGTCAGTGACACAGGGGCTAATCCCG
>NW_021266787.1:0-889 GCF_002162155.2 Triticum dicoccoides
CCGTACTGTCCCTCTACCACGGCAACGTGATGGGTGACTTGGGGAGAGTTAATCTCTCTCAGATCGGGTTTAGGCCCAATCTGGTCGTAATCCGTAGCGACTCCCAGGGCAGTGATGCGATCCAAGAGCTCGTTTATGGAAGAGAGCTCCATTGGATCTAATTGCTCGGCAAGTTCCGAGCTAACATGAAGATTGCTTTTGACGACCCGAGAGGTCATCGTCGGCGCAGCAGCCGAACAGGCGGACATAAGGAAACCGCCTAGCCGGAGAGTTTGGCCGATAGCCAAAGCTCCCCTAGTTATGGTGCCGTCTTTAAAGACGGGATGAGGCATCCTTCCTGATGGCGACGGCAGAGAGGAACTCTCAATGAAAGCACCAATGTCGGTGTCAAAACCGGCGGATCTCGGGTAGGGGGTCCCGAACTGTGCGTCTAGGCGGATGGTAACAGGAGACAAGGGACATGATGTTTTACCCAGGTTCGGGCCCTCTTGATGGAGGTAGAACCCTACATCCTGCTTGATTTAAATTGATGATATGGGTAGTACAAGAGTAGATCTACCACGAGATCAAGGAGGCTAAACCCTAGAAGCTAGCCTATGGTATGATTGTTGTGTTGTTCTACGGACTAAAACCCTCCGGTTTATATAGACACCGGAGAGGGTTAGGGTTACATAGAGTCGGTCACAATGGTAGGAGATCTAAATATTCGTATCGCCAAGCTTGCCTTCCACGCCAAGGAAACTCCCTTCCGGACACGGGATGGAGTCTTCAATCTTGTATCTTCATAGTCCAGGAGTCCGGCTGAAGGTATAGTCCGGCTATCCGAACACCCCCTAATCCAGGACTCCCTCAGTCGGTGTCAAAACCGGTGGATCTCGGGTAGGGGTCC
>NW_021266788.1:0-757 GCF_002162155.2 Triticum dicoccoides
ATCTATCGTAGGCAAGCAATAGTAACCACACAATAAGTACTCATCTAATGCACAGGGAAAAATCGAACAAGAGAACGAACCAGAAAGTTCAACTTAAGAACTCCGGTTGCAAAGAAAGAACGAGCCGAACAAACGACGAAAAACAAACGGCGGAAGAAAACAACTCGGTTCTAGCAAGTTGAATCTAGGTCAAAATTTTACTGTAGCAAAAGCTTGTTCAAGTTGATTAGACGAAACGGCGGTTTCGAGATGAAACTCCAGGCGCTTGAATCACCTGATTCCGATAAACGAGCGAGAAGATAAACTAGAACGAAGATCGGATCTGAGATCGCGATCGCGGAATAAATCCGACGAGAAGAAAAAGAAGAACGGTTATACGAACAGACGTCGTTAACCGGGAAATAATCGGTGATCACGTTCGTTGAGACAAACGGTCCGAAAGAAGAAAGAAAACCAATCTAGGGTTTTCGGGAAAAGAGATCGAACGAAAAACCGATCTAGAACACCGGAACGGTTTAGCGAAAAATCGGAAAGAAAACGAATCGGTAGAGAAGAAAAGAATTGGAACGGTTTATAAGAAAAACCGAACCGAGGGAAAGAAGAGACGCGGCGCGGTACCTCCGGTGAACGGCGGCGACGGCGGCGTTGACGCAGGGCGGCGGCGGCGCGGTGAAGCATGGTGGCGGTGGCGGCACTAGGGCGCGGGGTTGGGCGGCGTTGGGCGCGGCGGCGATGCACAAGGGCGGCGGCGCGGGTG
>NW_021266789.1:0-909 GCF_002162155.2 Triticum dicoccoides
CGGTTTCGGCCGTTTATGGCCCGTTTCATGGACTATTACTCGTCGTTTTGGGGTCCCAAAGCGATTCTCGTTTCATGGATTATTACTCGCGGTTTCATGCACTATTACACAGCGTTTTGGGGACCCAGAGCGATTTCCACGATTGATGAACCCCGGGGTGCGTTTATGTGTCCGTCGTCAACACTCACAGTTTTGTCCAATTCTGACCCGTTTCGTGGACTATTATTCACCGTTTTGGGGCCCCGAAGCGATTTCCATAGTTGTTGAACCCCAAGGTGTGCTTACGTATCGGTCATCAACAATCACAGTTTTGGCCGATTTTGGCATGTTTCTTGGACTGTTACTCTGTATTGGGGTCCCGGAGTCATTTCCACAATTGACGAACCCCGGGTTGCGTTTAGGTGTTGGTCTTCAACTCTCTCAGTTTTGTCCAATTCTGACCCGTTTCGTGGACTATTACTCAACGTTTTGGGGTCCCGAAGCGATTTTCATAGTTGTTGAACCCCAAGGTGTGCTTACGTGTTGGTCATCCACACTTGCAGTTTTGGCCAATTCTGGCCCGTTTCATGGACTATTACTCACCGTTTTGGGGTCCCAAAGCGATTTCCATGGTTGTCGAACTCCAAGGTGTGCTTACGTGTTGGTCATCAACACTCGCAGTTTTGGCCGATTCTGGCCCGTTTCATGGACAATTGCTCACTGTTTTGGGGTCCCAGAGTGATTTCCATGGTTGTCGAACCCCGGGTGCGTTTACGTGTCTGTCGTCAACATTCGCGGTTTTAGCCGATTCTGGCCCGTTTCATGGACTATTACTCACCGTTTTTGGGCCCCAAAGAGATTTCCATGGTTGTCGAACTCCAAGGCGCGCTTACGTGTCGGTCATCAACAATCATAGTTCGGGCTGATTCT
>NW_021266790.1:0-1168 GCF_002162155.2 Triticum dicoccoides
GATTCTGGCCTTTATTCTCGGAAGCATCCCGTGATGCTACTTAGTAGTAGGTATTCTACTCCTGGGTTCTGAACCCGAGATTCACTCTACCTACTTCATGTTGATAGTAATTGCTAGTGCCTTTAGGATATTAGTAACCTTTGCGATAGTCCTTGAAGTCCGTGGTATCTTCTTCTTCCAAATACCATGAACTACTTATGGCAGATGTTTATTGGATCAAAAAAAATCACAATTAGAGTACTCTTGAGGAGTTCTCCATTCATAAATCGTGACTCTGCCAGTTCTACCTTTCTGCATGGGTTATCCGGAAGAAATATGTTGAACTTGGTTCGACATACTAATCTATGCATCCACAACTCAGAAAGTTATATGTTCCTTTGAGTTGTTCTCTTTAGTTGCATTCTGACCCTCGTCTATCAATTGATAGTCAAGAGTATGCGAGCGTTCGTTCATCGATGCCTATGACTCTTGTGGTCTGTCAAGCCATTCTATTCCGGAATGACTAGGAGAAACAAACTCCAGTACCTCTTCCATATCTAGGATTGGGTCAAAGTAGTTGTATTCCGCAGATCAAATGCCAATCCAGCTTTTGGTTCTGCTCTACCTTGGAGTATTACATATTTTATATCGAGATTGTTATAGGAATTGCACACCATCCCATGAACTCTTGGTACAGTGACACTTCTTGCCATCACTGTTCATTCCTCGGCCCTCGTGTTGTTGCAACCGGAATACCGACAAATGAATTGTGATGTGTGAAATCAATACTGCTAGCAACTCTGTTGCTTGGTAGTTAAAGGATAATAATTTCATTCTTAGTATGTTGGTTTTCGAATCATCCTTCTAAGACTGATCGTGCTACCTAGTCCTTATTTCGGTGCACCCTTCGATTGATGAGTTAGGATCTTGTCAAGTCCTCACTCATTTGATCATATCGTCTTGCCCTCAAAAGCAAGATTGTTCTCGAGCTTAGTAACATACCGGTGGTTCGTGACTTTCCAAATATCTTCTTGGAGGTGTTACCGGGTTGTCACCTGACCGCTATGTTGAGTTCGTGATCAAGTTGGTTTCTTGTGAACCACCTTCTCTCCAAGAATCGGTGTTAGATATCCCTGAGCTAGTTGGTTAAGCTAGACAACAACTTGGAGAGTTGGAGGATAAAAGCTTG
>NW_021266791.1:0-1257 GCF_002162155.2 Triticum dicoccoides
AAAAGACGCCTGACTTCTGCTCCCGTACTGGTACCGCCAGACTTCTCTAAGGACTTTGTTATCTACTGCGACGCCTCGCGACAAGGACTAGGTTGCATCCTCATGCAAGATCGACACGTAATTGCCTACGCTTCACGGCAATTGCACCCACATGAGGAGAATTATCCTACTCATGATCTAGAGCTTGCAGCCGTAGTCTATGCACTTAAGACCTGGCGACATTACCTCCTCGGTAATCGTTGCGAAATATTCACTGATCACCAAAGTCTGAAGTACATCTTCACCCAACCGGATTTGAATCTCAGGCAAAGACGTTGGGTCGAGTTGATCACAGATTTCGACTTAGGAATAACCTACACCCCAGGGAAAGCCAACGTCATGGCTGATGCGCTAAGTCGTAAATCTTATTGTAACAATCTGATGTTACAACAAAGTCAACCGCTTCTCCATGAGGAATTTCAGAAGCTTAACCTTCACATTGTTCCTCAAGGATTTCTTTCCACCTTGGTGGCGAAACCTACTCTTACGGATCAAATCATTGCTTCCCAAAAGTGAGATAAGGGAATAGCTAAGATCAAGGAGAACATTGCTAGCGGAGGTGCTAGTTGTTTCTCCACAAATGATCATGGTGTTGTGTACTTTGAGAACCGTCTAGTGGTTCCCAAGAACCAGCATCTACGGTAGTTGATCCTTAAGGAGGCTCATGAATCTCCTCTCACTATTCATCCCGGTAGTACTAAGATGTATCAGGACCTACGCCAGAGGTTCTGGTGGACTAGGATGAAGAGAGAAATTGCTCAGTATATTGCTAATTGCAACGTTTGTCGTCGTGTAAAAGCAGAGCACCAACGGCCTGCTGGCACCCTTCAACCCTTAGCTATTCCTGAATGGAAATGGGATAAAATTGGTATGGATTTCATTACCGGTTTTCCTAGGACCAAGAGAGGGAATAATGCTATTTTCGTCGTGGTCGATCGTCTTTCCAAAGTAGCCCATTTCTTACCTGTTCGTGAGAGTATAACCGCTAGTCAGCTGGCAGACTTATACATCTCCCGAATAGTGTCTCTCCATGGTGTTCCTTTGGAAATTAACTCGGATCGAGGAAGTCTTTTCACCTCTCGATTTTGGGAAAGTTTCCAAAATGCTATGGGAACCCGTCTCTCCTTTAGCACCGCCTTCCACCCTCAGTCGAGTGGTCAAGTGGAACGCGTCAACCAGATTCTAGAAGACATGCTTCGAGCCTCTGTTATCTCATTC
>NW_021266792.1:0-8245 GCF_002162155.2 Triticum dicoccoides
GAACTAGGCAAGGAAGGATTTTTACATATTTGATGAAGATATGACCCAAAGAATTTATGAGATTTTTTTGGGAATTTTGGGAATGATAGAAATATAGGTTGCTTCACAACCTAGGGCAAAAACTGCCACATGGACATGACACATAGGCAAAACTGATGAGATGGCGCCTAGTCATCACAACCCACCATAATCTACAAGGCTATGACCATCTATATTGGTCATTAACAACTAGAAATAAGGAAGCGGACTAGCACTGTTTGCTTTGTGACTATTTCGTGTAAGGAAATTACGACCTTTCTGACCAAAATGGTCGCAATGGTTTAGGGTTTGAAGCCCCCTGAACAGCTTTTGACCAATTGGTCTAAAATGGTCATAAATTTATGACCAATTCTTTGAGGGTCACTGACAGAAGGTCATAAGTTGACATATTTCTTGTAGTGGTCATAGCGCATTTTTTGCGCCTCCGGCTTTATGCGGTTCCATCATCCATGATGACTACACCATTGACCATGACTATATCGACCACGACTACATCACCATGATCGGCTACATTGACATCGACATTAATGGCTTGGTCTACAACAACACATCGGCAACAACTCCAGTCAACATCGTCGGCGTCATCACCAGCGTTCACGCCACTCCCTTTGTGACTGCGGGAGGGAAGAAAGGAGAGACAAGGAAGACACCAAAAGGGGACACAGTCACCGCCCTAGGTGCCGACCCATCAGAGATGCAGTTGATGATGGTGCAGTGGAGAAGACGACAAAAGCACAAGACTTCAAATTCAGTCGTAATCACCCGCTTCACTCCTGCTACGACTGAGGGGGAATGTTAGAATATAGTTTTGGTTTAGAGATAGAGATAAAGAGTAGAGATCAAATATGTTTAAACCATGTATTACTTGTCTTGTACTCCAAGTCTCTACCCCTTATACATGTTTAAACCATGTATTACTTGGTTTTCACTAGGGACTTCTCTCAAGATAGCAAATAATACTGTGGGTGAAAAAATTACTGCCGAGCAATTGATAAAAAAGCGCAAACTTTGACGATATCTAAGGCAATGATCATGAATATAGGCATCACGTCCGTGTCAAGTAGACCGAAGCGGTTCTGCATCTATTACTATTACTTTACACATTGGCCGACTCCTGCATGCATCTAGAGTATTAAGTTCATGAAGAACAGAGTAACACATTAAGTAAGATGACATGATGTAGAGGAATTAACTCAAGCAATATGATGAAAACTCCATTTTTTTAACCTCGATGGCAACAATACAGTACGTGTCTTGCTGCCCCTACTGTTACTGGGAAAGGACACGGAATATTGAACCCAAAGCTAAGCATTTCTCCCATTGCAAGAAAAACCAGTCTAGTTGGCCAAACCAAACCGATAGTTCGAAGAAAATTACTAAGATATCAATCATGCATAAAAGAATTCAGAGAAGATTCAAATAATATTCATATATAAGTTGATTATAAATCCACAATTCATCGGATCTCGGCAAACACACCGCAAAAAAGTATTACATCGAATAGATCGCCAAGAACATTGAGGTGAACATGGTATTGAGAATCAAAGAGAGAGAGAGAAAAAAACATCTACCTACTAGCTATGAACCCGTATGTCTGAGGTAAACTACACACGCTTTATCGGAAAGGCAAAAGAGTTGATGTAGAAGCCCCCCGTGATCGAATCCCCTCCGGCAGGGTGCCGAAAAAGATCCCTACATGTACAGAAGGTTGCGGACCGTGGATGTCTCTGATGGTTTATGGATATTTGGGAATATATAGGCAAAAAAATTAGGTCAGGAGGGTCACGGGGGGAGGGGGGCACAAGGCTGGGGGGCACGCCCTACCCCCTGGGGGCGCCCTCCGTCCTTGTGGCCATCTCGTGGCTTCTCCCACTTCATCTTCAAGTCTCCTTGTTGTCTTCTGGTCCAAGATAATTCATTGCGAAAGTTTTATTCCGTTTGGACTCTGTTTGATATTCCTTTTCTACGAAACTCAAAAACAAGAAAAAATAGGAACAGACACCGAGCTCTAGGTTAATAGGTTAGTTCCAAAAATAATATAAAATTACATATTAATGCATATAAAACATCCAAAACAGATAATATTAGCATGAAATAATTAAAAATTATAAATACGTTGCACATGTGTCAGGCATCATCTAACTATGCATGGGCAGTGTGCGATGCGTTGTGTGCTAGTTAGAAGTTAGCATGCACAGACTTTGGTGATGTTTGGTTCTTTAGTCCTAAGACTTTTTTTAGTCCCAACTAAAAAGTCTCTAGTCCCTAAAAAATCCCTCCATGTTTGTTTTCAGAGACTAAAAAGTCTCTAGTCCCTTCCTAAAGATTATTAAATGACCATGTTGCTCCTAGTATATAGAAAAATAACAATTAAACAACACCATGGGGTGGCGAACCAATGGATGCATGGAGGGGCATTGTTGGAAAAGTCTCAAAAAGTCCCAAAAAGACTCTGCTTGAGAGTCTTCTTCATTTAGTCCCAAATGCCTAATTTAGTCCCTAAAAAGTCCCTCCCGTTTGGTAAAAAAGTCTTTAAGAGGGACTTTTTCTAGTCTCTACACAAAAAAGTCCCTAGAAACAAACACCCCCTTTATTAGTGGACGTGCATGTGCAGGTTAGTCACATGCGTTGATCGCGGGAGCGTTGGGCGTGATCCAGCGGCAAGTTCGCATGATGTGCGGCTCTTACGGAAGAGCAGATGGCTCACGACAAGAGGAGGCCGGGTCTTGAGGAGCTCATGCGTACGTGTGCATGAGGGCCCGTTAGAGTTAGTTGCTTATCAAACCATCAAGAGCTTAGGAAATTCACCTCTATCCCTCCCCTCCCTCGCGCTGCCCTCCCCAGGGCGGCTTGAGGGCGCCTAGGGTTTCCTCGGTGCCGCCACTCTCCATCCTTCCTTCCTCCCTTGCCGTCACCCGATGCGGTCGCCGGGCAGCGCTTGGGCAGGTGCCGATGACGGTGGCGGAGAGGTCTTCGTCGCTTCGTTCTCGCGAAGGACTCCGGATCCAAGGCGACGACCCTGGTCGGCGAGGCGGCGCCGTCTCTTCGGCTGGCGGCGTGCGCGGGAGGTGCGGGCCGGCTTCCTCGGCTGCGCGGGCGGCGAGGAGCAGGCGGGTAGCGGTCGCGGCGCAGCAAGGTTTCCCTTCCTCCGTTCCAGATCTGAAGCTCAGGCTCCCCCTCTGTGCTCTCACTCCGCTGGTCCGCCCGATTTGGGGCCTCTGACTGCCGAATCCGGTGCCGGCGGGGTGCTCCCCGAACTGGTGGTGCGGGACGAGCCCGGGGGAAACCCCTGTTTGGTTTTTCCAGCGCGGCGGCGGCGGCGCCATCTTGCATCGTACTACTCCCTGGAGTCACCGTTGTGGGCTCCCCTCCCCACCCCGGCCAAACTTCCCGGGCGAAAGCTCGAATCCCGGCTGGATGGGCGGCGGCGGCGCCAGGTGCGTCGTGTCCTCCTTGGAGGCACCGCCTGGGGAAGATTGGTGCTTTGGGTTGTGTGCAGAAGCTTGCAGGTGGGAGGCTGGTGACTATCGAGTCTCTGAGGCTCGGTAGCTCCTTCATTTCGGCGACTCTTCCGGCGGTTTACCCTCTACTATCGGTCTCCTTCGGTGTCTGCGGTGTTGCCGATGTGTGTGTGCTCTGACTTGTGGTCATGCTCCGTGGCTGCCCGAGACTCGAGACCAACCATTGCTCTAGCTCTCGGGTGAGCGTCTCTGCATTCGACGGTGCGGCGCCTTCGAGCCTAGGCGAGGGGAAGGGATCCCCTTCGATGTTAGAGGAGGCAGGTGTTGGGTCATCTCCAGCCCCTGGTTTTCAGCCCCTGAGTTCGACTCATCCTCTGCCGGTTGTTGATCCTCGAGGCTTCACTTGTAGTCGTTTTAGGTACCTTTCTGTAGTGGGCTTCTCCTCAACTAGCAGATCTTCATTAGTTATCTTTCGTTTGCTCGTTGTAGGTGTAGCATTGTAAGCTGTTCTTGCAGCCCCCTTGTATCGTTTGGCCGATGTTGTGTGGTGGTCTCACACTTGTACTCCTGGCCGGTTGATGGCTTTGTTAATTCAAAGATGGGCTCTTCTTGAGCCTTCGTTCTAAAAAAAGAGTTAGTTGCTTAGCGAGTCGGGTATAAAAGAAGCCCCCTGTGTACTGCTTGTTGTTGCGCCGGTTTGTTGCCGTGATCGAGTTCGTGCTCGAGGAAAATCGCCGTCCTCGCGGCGGGCATTGATGCACCGAAAAAACACCACCGTGTTTTGTGTCTTCTTCTTCTTCTTCCTTTCTTCCTTGGTTTGTGCCAAAGAGAGGAGTGTAGAGAGAAAGAGAGAGCCACGATGAACTGGGGTCAAGCGTCGACCCCATCATACATCCATCTTCTGGAACGTTCTATCTCTTTTGCGAACTCCGACGAGTCGAGATTCATCATCCGATCAGGTTTTTCTACACAAAGCAGAGAGTGATAGGACAGATTATGCAGCTCAAAATAGTATTTCTGTGCTTCCACCGGTGCCAACCAGAGTTGCATGTGTGCAGGTTGACGATGAGTGAAGACGAAAGTTAGCAAGGTGGTCGCAGGTCACTATGTCACTGACCCCCGCACCAGCCCGTACTTAAGACACTGCAGGAACGTTGGTATTAGCGCATAGTGTGGAATTCCTGATGCCTCTGAAGCCTATATCACCGCTGACTCGCCACAAATTTGTGATCCATGTCTTGCATTTTCCTCTACGCATAGAATTGCCTGATGGCTTTATTGTGAGCTAGATGTATGGTTCCGACGAAACAAATAGGACACTTCTGAGGAAAAAATGTTATATATATTGAGCGAGCCAGATACAAGTGTGACACATATGCACCTACCATTTGGAGGTAATCTTAGGGCATGTGACATGAGGTGGTCATTTTTTGTTTTTTTGAGGGACATGATATGGTCACTTATTGTTGGTAGATCCTGGCACAAGGATGGAAAACTTATGGTAGCTGCTGGTGTCGAATACTTGTATAATATACGGCACACTGATTAAACACCTACGTTTCTTCCATGACTATACATCGATCTCGAATTAAGCAAACCCCAAATGAACTGGATTAGTTAACATTGTCGACCAATGATTCAAAACCCTACAGTATGTATGCACGCATCAGAACGTCTATTTGACAATAGTTTCTTTATATCTGCCAATCATATGAGTTCCCCTAAACTGCAAAGAAATATTCTGTTTAATTTTGCTGATTTGTTGACCTAGATAAGGCTGGTTAGTTCTTGAGTTGGGTGTGCTACGGCGAGCGAGTTCATGGCTGATTTCTTCAGGCATGCCAAACTGAACTAGGTCACTCCGTTTCTGCTCCTGCACCCCAACACTGTAGTGGTAACCAAGTCGAATCAACTCTCAGCGATTCTCAGTGATACGGGGTATTCATACCAAGAGCAATTACGTTCTTTCAGATAGATTAAACTGCAACATGCAGTTCTTAAGGTATCAGATAAATCCTAACTGCAACTTAGCAGTTGCTAATTACTGCATGCGTGCGCTCCAAACTATAAGGTGTATTATTATTTTTTAAATCAAACTATGTCGCTGACCCACTCACCAGCCGGTACATAAGACACTGCAGGAGTGTTGGTATGTGACGGCTGACACGGGACAAATGTGTGATCCATGTCTTCCATTTTCCTCTAGGCATGGAACTATAACTGTAAGTCTACAATGGTTTGTTGGGGCAGCATGAGCGACCTCCCGTCATGGCTTTATTGTGAGCTATTGGTATATGGTTCCGAGGAGACAAATAGGACACTTCTGAGAAAAAATGTTATATATATTCAGGGAGTCAGATACAAGTATGACACATCTGCACCTACCATTCCGAAGTAATCTCAAGGCATGTGACATGATGTGGTCACCTTTTTTTTTTGAGGGACATGATATGTTCACTTATTGTTGGTAGATCGTGGCAGGAGGATGGAAAACTTATAGTAGCTGGTGGTGTTCAATAATTGTGACAATATACGGCACACTGATTAAACACCTACCTTTCTTCCATGACTATACATCGATCTCGAATTAAGGAAACCCCTAATGAACTGCATTAGTTAACATTTTGTCTATCAGTGAGTCTATGTATGCACGCATCAGAACGTCTATTTGACATTAGTTTCTTTATATCTGCCAATCAGAAGAGTATCTCTACACTGGAAAAGAATATTTTGTTTAATTTTGCTGATTTATTGACCCGAACAAGGCTGGCTAGTTCTTGAGTTGGGTGTGCTACGGCGAGCTGAGTCCATGGCTGACCTTTGGCATCCCAAACTGAACTAGGTCACTCCGTTTCTGCTCCTTCACCCCAACACTGTAGTGCTAACCAACTTGAATCAACTCTCAATGATTCTCAATTATACGATGGTATTCATACAAAGAGCAATTACATTCTTTCAGATAGATTAAACTGCAACATGCAGTTGTTAAGGTATGAGATAAATCCTAACTGCAACAACCAGTTGCTAATTACCATGTGCACTCCAAACTATGAGGTGTGTTCATTTTCCAAAAAATCAAAGTTTCCTACTTTTGACATAGTTTACAATGGAAAATATAATGTATTTTTCTAATACTTAACCATATCATTAGATTTGTCATGAAAATTATTTTCATTTTTAAATTATTTAGAGGTAGCTAATTACTAGGTCGGTCGTGTGTTCCACAAGACTAGCTGAACGACCCTTCTTGCTTCTGTGATAGATCCATGCTGATCTCCACCTCAGGCTAATTCAGTTCATCAAACCGAGCCAAGATGAACCAAGGCATTGGTGGGCTTCATGCATGCCAAGCGAGGCCAGCACGACTTTTTTTGAATCTCGCCCAACTCTCTGTTCACGTGCTTGAATGTTGGATGTGTCAGAACATGGGATTGTCATAACCTCCCAATCCTTACCATATTACAAACGACTTGTCACACTCCATTGATCTCTGTCATAAACTGGCCTGATCGGCTGTGCAAGTGTAACATAGTCAGTTCCCCCTAAAGGTTTCGAGGATAGCAGGGAAGGATAGAAAGATATGGCATATGTATTGGCATATACTTGAATCAACAATGAAATTTGAAACTACCGGAGTGTGGAGTGCTTTGTGTGAATTCCTACATGTTTCATTATTTCTATTACTACGGATGCATTCAACTGATCTACTTATAAAGGAGCCCAGGACACCCGCACGCTGGGCCTACTCATTTTCGGTCGTTCCTAGTTTTTTATAGCGTTGACATCCAAGTATTTTCCCCACCTACATGACACATGGGCCTGGCCTTCTAATTTTGGTCGGATTCCTTCGTTGCTTGTCTCGTTCTCGATAGTCAGCGTAAAAGAGGATGAGTGGGCTCTCCCACGCTCGCCTCGCCTATTGGTTAGGGGGGTGGACACAATCCAGTGGCCCTGTGACTTAACCCGTGTGCCGCAACCGCTTCCTCTCCTCTCGTGTATATAGGTTAAGCGACTGACAAATTACTCGTGTATATAGCTTTGCTATGTTTTGGCTGATAGCATGCTTGTGAGATTTAATATATGTGGGTATGTTAAATAAAACTAGAATAAACATGACATGAGAGACAGAGACTATGACATGGAAAACCCTTGCGGAAGGCGCAATTGCATCATTATTGAGTATTACAAGAATGAGACGACAGACTGTTTTTAGTTGTGACTACATGGCGTATAGAGGGTAAATACATAAATATATAAATCTCCATGGAGTACATGTAAACTAGTTTGCATGGGATACATGTCAGACACCGACACAACACCCCACACTATAAATTTATGTTGTACAAATATAAATTAACATTAGAAATATCCTTGCAGTTATGTGAAAAAACACTAACTACTTTTCAATGCTCCTTTTCAGGATTGGCCATGTATCTAATAACAACACTCAATGCGTATCATAAATCTGGATGAGAACAAAACATGACTTATATAACTAAACAAACTTCTTCAGGATATGGAACTCTTGACATGTGCTCAATATCAACATCTGACTCAGGACAAAAAGTTGGTGATAACTTGAAGTGTGCAGCTAACGGAGTACCAACTGGCTTGCCATCATGCATATTAAAACGGCGAAGAACTTTAGCAATATATCCCTTCTGACTTAGATATAATTTGCTAGATGATCTATCTTTGGATATTCCTATGCCAAGTATTATGTTTGCTGCACCCAAATCCTTCAT
>NW_021266793.1:0-613 GCF_002162155.2 Triticum dicoccoides
TCCTTTTTCCTCTCATTCTTTTTCTTCTTCTTCTTCCTTCTTCCTTCTTCATCTTTTCTTCCTTTTCCTTATTTTACTTTTTCCTCTACACTAACCTAATTAAAATGCACTAACCTAAAATCGATATCTACTAACAACCTAAATAAAAAATTAATACATATATGAAAAAACATATATAAACAAAAAAATGCTATGAACATTATATTCATACATACATAACCACATCCATTCATCATATAGCTACCACATACATATATACATAAATTATATATATGAAAAAAATGCAATGAACAAAAAAATACACATGTATGTATGAAAAAAAAGCACTGAACACAGAGCCTCGACGACGACGGCTCACAACGGGGGCGGCCGGCGAGGGCGAGGGCGGCGGCGGCGAGGGCGTCGACGACGACCACGGCGGGCCGGGGCAGGGGCGTGGCCGGCGAGGGCGACGGCGGCGGCGGCGAGGGCGTCGGCGGCGACCACGGCGGGCTGGGGCAGGGGCGTGGCCGGCGACGACGGCGACGGTGACGGTGACGACGGGTGCGGGCGCACGGGCGGTGTCTGCGGGGGCGGGCGGCGTCGGGGCAGCGCCTGGCGGCGACGGGGCAGG
>NW_021266794.1:0-1623 GCF_002162155.2 Triticum dicoccoides
TTAGTTTTAGGCTGCCTTGGGACGTCCTCCCACCTCCTTGGCCGCCACCCCTTGCTCCTATATAAGTAGATCCATCTAGTAGCTTTTCCTGGGGATTTGTTTAGTTAAAAGTTAGCCATTGCAACTTCGTGTACTTCGTTTGTGTCCAACGACCAGACCAAGACCGCTTCCGGATCCCCACCATTATCAATACCTCATATATATTTGCAATATTCAGATTGCTTTATCATATTCTTGCTCGTTCTTCGATTGCTTGCAGGAATAGACCTTCGTGGTCAGGCTGACCGTGCTTCCGGCAGCGTCAGTAACCTCAGGAGATTGGTTTAGCGATTGCTAAGGCGCAACGTCGTGCACGTTTGTAGTCGGATCGTCAAAGTCGTCTCCACCAAATCGATAGTTATCATCTCATCGAAAGATCGGGACACCCCCGCCTCTATCAAGTGGTATCAGTTTTCAGGTTGCTCGGTGAGAATTTCCAGTTTTCCTAGATTAGATTTATTTTCTTACCTATTGTCCAAGAAAAAGCCACAAAAAAGAGTTAGATCTATTCATCCTTGGTCCAAGCCAGTCTGAGCCTTTGCAATTTTCTTTTCATTGCTTGCATAGTTGAATTATCGGTTGCATCGTCGGTCGAGTTGCTGGTCTTAGTGTCTAGTTCGTTTAGAGTTTCGAGTTCTGTTCACATTAGTCACGCCACCGCTGCATCATTATCTCTTCCGCTGTCCACCACCCATCCATCAATTTCCACCACGTGCTACCCACCATTCATTGTCATAATAATAGTTGAGATCGTTCACATCTTCACTTGATCCAATCTGCATCTTATCTAGTTTGTTTTGGAAAGAGGGAGAAAAAAAGAGAGAAAAAAACGAGAAAAAAAAGGAGAAAAAAAAGTCAGAGAGAAAAAAAGGAGAGAAAGAAAAAAAGTGTGAGGAAAAAAAAAGAGAAGAAAAAAAAACAAAAAAATCGGCACAAACTTTTTCAGAGGAAAGTTGGAGAGAAAGTTGTTGATATATCCTGCTTGGCTGTTGTTTCACCTCATTATCTTTACTGCCGTTGTGATCTTCACTTATATCTTGCTGTCCAGAGCTACTTAGTATCCTTCATTGATGCTAGTTGTGCTACGACATGACCTCATTAGTGTTCTAGGCTCGCGTCTCTAGTCCGGTCTAGCCTAGGACCAGCACAGTACCGTCGTTGAGCGTTTATTCAACATTGCATCTTTGAATTGATTATTGCTAATCTTTTGCTACCATATATAGCCAACCCAGCTCCACATATTTCTACACCGTGTATACGTACGCTCCCCTGGCAATCGCTTTACTCAATATTCGGAGTTACTTGACACCGCTGGTTGCCGATCACCGCCTGCTGCATGGTAAGAACTTGTAAGACATTGATATTTGCTTTACTGTGAGCGTTTTACCACCACATCCTAGTAGTTATAGGAACATTATTTTCGGGTTTTGTTTCTTGTTCTACTAATCATGACAGGATCCAGAGTCAATTCATGGGCTTTGTCGATCGCGGGAGACGTGCCACCACCTTTGCAAATACCACAACCGTCACGAGAGGTGCACAAACATCCAAATGCACATGATCAGGTTAATGTATCTATACCAC
>NW_021266795.1:0-5416 GCF_002162155.2 Triticum dicoccoides
GCGCGCCGCGCCGGAGCCGCCACCGACCCTATTGCACCCTGGCCAGGGTCACCGACGCGCGGTGGGGGGTTGGACGGGCCGGCCTCGTCCTCCTCCGCACTGTCGAGGACGATGACGCCACCCTCCTCGCGTCTAGGAGCTGCCACGGTGGCGAGAGAAGGACGGCCTCGAGGGTGCGGCCGGGCACGCCCCACCACTCGAGCCGCCC
Source organism: Triticum dicoccoides (assembly GCF_002162155.2). Taxonomy (NCBI): domain Eukaryota; kingdom Viridiplantae; phylum Streptophyta; class Magnoliopsida; order Poales; family Poaceae; genus Triticum; species Triticum dicoccoides. Next base: position 209 of record NW_021266795.1, read on the forward strand.
GTCGGCGTAGTGGCGTCCGTGGGGGATGATGCCGTAGGCGGACGCGATCTGGTCTTCGCGACCGCGCTCGAAGTACATTGTCCATAGCGTGTGGTTGTCGGCGGCGTACCTCGGCTCGTTCCGCTACGCCTCCGTCAACGAAGAGCGGATGCGAACAATCTCGGCCCGCCGTGCAGCCCCTTCGAGCACCGGTGGCACCGGGACGCCGCCGATGCTCAACTTCCATGACCCCGGCACACGCATGTCCGGAGGCGCCAGATATTCGACCTCGTAGAGGAGGTGCACCTCCGGTTCTTGGAGATGGTGGTGGCCGAAGCACCCACTTCCTTGGACACCCACTTGACCGCTGGTCTTGGCCGCTCATTTCTTCTTCTTCTTGTGTTTCCTCGTCGGAGCAGGCACCGGCTCCTCCTCCTCCTCATCCTCCTCCGGCTCTTCCTCACCGTAGTCGAGCTCGCCGTCCATGTCGCTGAGGTCAATTGAGTCGTCTTGGGCAGTGAACCCAGGGGAAGCGGGGGCGGCAGCCGAGCTGGCTGCGATGATGTCTTCCATGTCGGCCTCCATCGCTCTGCGTCGCCAAGATGCTACAAGGAGGCTTGTGCGAAGAGAAACTGGCCGCGGCGGAGAGGTGGCGTCGGGGAGGCTGCTTAGTCTGGTGGCGAGTACGTGTATGGAGGGTACTGCACGCCGGCGAACGCGGGCGAGAGCGTGCACTGGACTAGGCGACCATGGGGGAAGGTGACGTTGGGGTTGAACCCGCCGTGTACGTTGCCGTCGGCATAGCCCGGCGACGGCGTGTAACCTCGTGGTTGTGGCGACGATGAGGAGCCGGCAGGATATCCAAGGCTTTGCTGGCTCCAGGTCGCGTGCGGGCCGTGGCCGCCGGGTGGATTCACCATCCCCGCGCGAGCCGCCTCGGCTTGTTCAGCCGAGCGTTCCGCCACGGCCCCAGCCGCGAGCGCCGCCTCTCCTAGGCCTTCTTGGCCCTGTTGCGCCAATCGGCAGTGACGGCCTCCCAGCGCTGCACTTCCGCCTTCCAGTCGGCGTTGGACATGCCCGGGGGCTTGGATGGCGGCGCCCTCAGCTTCCTCTGCTTCGGCTGGGGCGGTGGTGGATGTGGTATCCATCGTGGCGCGAGGGGACACATACTTCTTCGGCGGCATGGCGCTCGGCTTGGAAGGGAGGAGGAGGAGATTGGCAGGAGGAATGGAGAATGAGAGGGAAGCCGAGGGGGAGCGGGAGGAAACGGCAGGAAAAGGGCCTCCTCTCACCGATAGAGCGGCCCCGCACCCCTTTTGTCTTTTCCGGCACCCCCATGCGACACTCGGGCGCTTGGGTTCGGCTTGGGAGCATCTCCAGCCGCGCCCCCAACAGGCCCTCACCAGGTGATTTTTCCGCGCCGGAGCCCAAAAATCGGCCAGTCGCGCCCCCAAGAGCCTGTTTTTCGCCGGCTTGGACCGAAATTAGTGCCGGAGTACCTAGGACGAACCCGGCGCGCTGGGGGGTGCCCGGGGCACCGGGGCGAGTGGTTTTGGCGCGAACGCGCTGCGGGCCCGCCGAGTGGTTTTGGCGCGAATGCGCTGTGGGCCCGCCGCTGGTCAGCCTTCCATTGATTCCTCACGGGCGGCGCTCACAGGCGGCGTGGTGTCACCCTCCTTCCGCCACGCGTACACACGGCACCTGGCTATAAAAGCAACGCCTCCCCTTCGCCGCAGGCTACACCCGCCCACTTCCCTGCCGCCGAGCTCTCTGCCTCTCTCCTCGCGCACAACCGCCGTGCTCCACCTCTCTTCCCCCTCCCTCCTCCCCAAGACGATGGCCGAGCGGTTCCCCGGCAATGGGGCGGTGGCGATCGGCTTCGGTCGCCGCTCCCTCCACGACTGGGAGGCCTACCTGCTCTTCGAGGCCAACATCCTGGCACCTCCCGACATGCGCGTCGGGCCGTTGGGTTGGAGGCTTAGCGCCGGCGGCGTCCCCATCTCCCCGGTGCCCGACATCGACGCGCGCCCCGACCTCTTTTCCACGGAGGTTGACCATGTTCGGGCGTCGCTGACGGACGAGCAGCGGGCCCTCCCGCAGTACGCCGCCAGCAACCATGAGGCGTGGGCGGCGTACATCCAACACCGGCAGGCGCAACGGATCGCCTCCACCAACGGGGCGCCGGTGGTCAAGGGCCGACAGAACAACGAGGGGTGCCGCCTGTGGTGGGGCGCCCCCGGCCGCTTGCTTCACGCCGTCCTCGGGCACCTCGAGGGCAGCAACGACCTGCCCATGACCTATCCTCCCGCCCGGCCCGAATCGGCGGCCAGTGGATGCCGAGGAGGGCGGCGTCCCCTTTTTCCTCCTCCTCCTCCCGTTCCTCCTCGTCGGGGTCGCTGGCGCGGCTCATCGTCAAGGTTGAGCCGGGCGAGATGCCGCTCGGCCGGCGAACATGCAACACCGGCATCGTCATCAACGATGGCGGTCGGGCCTCCTCCTCGGCCCCTCCCCGCTTCGTCAATGCAAAGACGGAGCCTGGGCTCGTGATGTCTACTACACAACCTTCTTCTTGTAGACATTGTTGGGCCTGCAAGTGCACAGGTTTGTAGGACAGTAGCAAATTTCCCTCAAGTGGATGACCTAAGGTTTATCAATTCGTAGGAGGCGTAGGATGAAGATGGTCTCTCTCAAACAACCCAGCAACCAAATAACAAAGAGTCTCTTGTGTCCCCAATACAATGGTAGATTGTATAGGTGCACTAGTTCGGCGAAGAGATAGTGACACAAGTGCAATATGGATGGTAGATATAGGTATTTGTAATCTGAAATTATAAAAACAACAAGGTAACTAATGATAAAAGTGAGCGTAAACGGTATTGCAATGGTAGGAAACAAGGCCTAAGGTTCATACTTTCACTAGTGCAAGTTCTCTCAACAATAATAACATAGATAGATCATATAACAATCCCTCAACATGCAACTAAGAGTCACTCCAAAGCCACTAATAGCGGAGAACAAACGAAGAGATTATGGTAGGGTACTAAACCACCTCAAAGTTATCCTTTCTGTTCTATCTATTCAAGAGTTCGTAGTAAAATAACGTGAAGCTATTCTTTCCGCTCAATCCATCATAGAGTTCATACTAGAATAACACCTTAAGACACAAATCAACCAAAACCGTAATGTCACCTAGATACTCCATTGTCACCTCAAGTATCAGTGGGCATGATTATACGATATGCATCACACAATCTCAGATTCATCTATTCAACCAACACAAAGTACTTCAAAGAGTGCCCCAAAGTTTCTACCGGAGAGTCAAGATAAAAACGTGTGCCAACCCCTATGCATAGGTTCATGGGCGGAACCCGCAAGTTGGTCACCAAAACATACATCAAGTGGCACATGATATCCCATTGTCACCACAGATAATCACGGCAAGACATACATCAAGTGTTCTCAAATCATAAAAGACTCAATCCGATAAGATAACTTCAAAGGGGAAAACTCAATCCATTACAAGAGAGTAGAGGGGGAGAAACATCATAAGATCCAACTATAATAGCAAAGCTCGGGATACATCAAGATTTTGCCATAGAGGGAACACGAGAGAGAACAAGAGAGAGAGAGAGAGAGAGAGAGAGAGAGAGAGAGAGAGCGATCAAACACATAGCTACTGGTACATACCCTCAGCCTCTAGGGTGAACTACTCCATCCTCGTCATGTATAGCGCCGGGATGATGAAGATGGCCACCGGTGATGGGATCCCCCTCCGGCAGGGTGCCGGAACGGGCTCCCGAGAGGTTTTTGGTGGCTACAGAGGCTTGCGGCAGCGGAACTCCCGATCTATCTTCATATTTGATGTTTTTAAGGTACGTAGGCTTATAGAGGCGAAAGAAGTCGGTCGGGGAGCCTCGAGGGGCCCACGAGAGGGTAGGGCGCGCCCAGGGGGGTGGGTGCCCCCCTGTCTCGTGGCTTCCTCGATGACCCCCGGCTTGCACTCCAAGTCTCCTGGATCATAATCTTTCCAAAAATCACGCTGCCTAAGGTTTCATTCCGTTTGGACTCCGTTTGATATTCCTTTTCTTCGAGATACTGAAACAGGCAATAAAACAACAATATGGGCTGGGCCTCCGGTTAATAGGTTAGTCCCAAAAGTTATATAAAAGTGTATAATAAAGCCCGTAATCCTTCAAAACAGATAATAAAATAGCATGAATGCTTCATAAATTATAGATACATTGGAGACATATCAGCATCCCCAAGCTTAATTCCTGCTCGTCCTCAAGTAGGTAAATGATAAAAGAAAGAATTTATGAAGTGTGAATGCTAGAGGTGCACAAGTTTGATCAATGATAATTTCAATCACCTTTTCTAGCATCATTATATGTCATAACAGTAGTTCATCTCATAAAACTTTTCATAATCAAGTAACAAGCAATTCACATGTTAAAGCATGGACCATAAACTTTCTTGAAAACTAGCAAACTTCATTCTTAGTCATCAAACAATTGCAATTCATCTTATTTTCAGGAAGGGTCTATGTCAGAGCTTTGATTTAGCAACCTTCACATACTCAACTATCATATAGTCTTCTACAATTGCTAACTCTCACGTGATATTAATGGGTCCAAAGTTTTAATCGAACAAAGAGAAAGATAGGGGCTTATAATGTTGCCTCCAAACGTATTCACCTTTGGGTGATGTCAACAATAATAGTTCTTGCTAACTTACATCCAATTGGATATATATATATATATATATATATATATATATATATATATATATATATATATATATATCAGGATCACCCTAATACAAAGTGCTTGCCAAAGGATAAAATGAAAAAGGGAAAGGTGAAGATCACCTTGACTCTTGCATAAAGTAAAAGACATAAAGTAAAAGATAGGCCCTTCGCAGAGGGAAGCAGAGGTTGTCATGCGCTTTTAGGGTTGGATACACAAAATCTTAATGTGAAATAACGTCACTTTATATTGCCCCTTGTATATGGACCTTTATTATGCAGTCCGTCGCTTTTATTGCTTCCATAACAAGATCGTACAAAGCTTATTTTCTCCGCACTAATAAGTCATGCATATATAGAGACCAATTTTTATTGCTTACACCGATGACAACTTACTTGAAGGATCTTACTCAATACATAGGTAGGTATGGTGGACTCTCATGGCAAAAATTGGGTTTAAGGTTATTTGGAAGCACAAGTAGTAT
>NW_021266796.1:0-1467 GCF_002162155.2 Triticum dicoccoides
TATATGGTAAATTCCTGGTACATGTTCAGTTGGTACCTCGTCAATCGTCCTGTTTACATGGTTCTTCCTTCACCTTCCAGCACTTGCTAACTGACATCTTTATCACAGCCAGGATCTCCCCCAAGGATCAGGCAACATATTTTTTAATTTTTCTGTTAAGTCCTCAACCAAAAAACACATCCGTTAATCTCCCCTTGCTCCAGGCTCCAGGAAGAAGTAAGGTGATCAATAAATCAGATGCGGGGCAGGAGCTAGAATCTCTTACATGGAATCATTCTGACCTATTCCTCCTAGACGCCGAGTTGAACTCTGGGAGGCAAGACTGGCCAAGGACCCATAGTATATATAGCAAGTAAGAATCGCCAAGCCACCCACAATGAATCGGGGAGCAGTTGCATGGATTATTTCTGCAATGGGAGGTGGAGGAGTAAGATTTGGTGGAGAACGTGCAGACTGCAGAGGGAGAGGTGTTTCATATAGGGGGAGAGTAAATTCCATGGAGAAGATGAGTAGCAGTCGTGGGGAAGATTCGGTCAGTTAAATATAGAACTGAAGGTGAGAAAATTAGGGCCGATTAATCCTGTCGTTTCATATGCATGTGTGGATGCCGTTTCATTGTCGTGAGTGGAGAGCCTGTTGATCATGGCGGCAACAAACGGAAGAGAGAGCGACAGCGAGCGGACTTGCAGTAAGGAAAGATGGAAGTCTGATCGATCGACCCTAATGCAGTTACTGGCCAATTTATTGGACCGGGCAGCCCATTACAAAAAATGCCTAGTTGTCAACGGCTGCAAACAAACGCATGACGTGGCTGCATATTAGACAAACGGACGTACGTGTGGCGACCTTGCTGAGTTGGAGTAGCTGCATGTTAAGATAAATTAGTTAGTGGAGATGAACTTCTTAGGTATATAGGATGCCCTTTTGCGCCGTTACCGTCCGGTCAAAGTACTTTGACCATCTAGAAAAAAATAGCAAAAAAATAAAAAAAAAGAAATTTGGTGGGATCGAAGATAGTCATGTCCGCAAGGCGCGTGCACAATTTTGTGTTGGTTGGACACTCTGGGAGCTCGTGGCAAAGGAAAAAAATAATAATTTATGCCTATGAACAGTAAATTCGAAAAAATAGCAAAAAAGTTCAAAAAAAAATTGAATTTATTTGGCGTCAAAGAGGCTTGAGTGCACAAGGTGCTTGCAAGTTTTGGTGATCAAATGACGTATGAGGCGCTCTAGAGAAAAAAAATACTGCATTTTTTCAAAGGTTTTTTGAGCTAAAATTTGTTTTTTTCTCCACGAGCTCCTACGATGTCCAAACACAACAAAAACGTGCACACATCTTGCGAACCTGAATATCTTCAGTCCCACGAACTTTCATATTTTTTTTTGATTTTTTTCTATTTTTTTAATTTACTGCTCGCATGCATACAAAATTTATGTTTTCTTTTGACACGAGCTCCCGAAGTGTCC
>NW_021266797.1:0-1302 GCF_002162155.2 Triticum dicoccoides
CTTTATCATAAGTAGAATAATTCAGACTAGGCCCACTCAATTTTTCAGAAAAGTATGCAACAGGTTTGCCATCTTGTAATAACACACCTCCTAATCCAATTCCACTAGCATCACATTCAAGCTCAAAAGTCTTATTAAAATCAGGAAGTTGGAGTAAAGGAGCATGTGTCAACTTATCTTTCAATACCGTGAAGGCTTCTTCCTGTGCGGTACCCCAAAGAAAAGGCACATCTTTCTTTGTAAGCTCATTGAGAGGTGCAGCAATGGTGCTAAAATCTCTCACAAAACGCCTATAGAATCCAGCGAGGCCAAGAAAACTCCTCACTTGTGTGACCGTTTTGGGCTGCGGCCAACTCTCAATAGCTTCAATCTTGGCTTTATCAACTTCAATTCCCTGTGGAGTAACAACATAGCCAAGAAAAGATACTCGGTCGGTGCAAAAGGTGCACTTCCCAAGGTTACTGAACAAACGTGCATCACGTAGAGCAATAAAAACAGCACGTAAATGTTCCAAATGTTCTTCCAAAGATCAGCTATAAATCAGTATGTCATCAAAGTAAACTACCACAAATCGTCCAATGAAAGCACGTAAAACTTCGTTCATTAATCTCATGAAAGTACTAGGTGCATTAGTTAACCCAAAAGGCATGACTAACCACTCATATAATCCAAACTTAGTTTTAAATGCTGTTTTCCATTCATCTCCCAATTTCATACGAATTTGATGGTAGCCACTACGCAAATCAACTTTGGAGAATATTGTAGAGCCACTCAATTCATCAAGCATATCATCTAGCCTAGGAATAGGATGATGATAACGAATAGTAATATTATTAGTGCCTCTACAATCAACACACATACGTGATGTACCATCCTTTTTCGGCACTAGAATAATAGGAACAGCACAAGGACTAAGGGATTCACGTATATAACCTTTGTCGAGAAGCTCTTGTACTTGACGCATAATCTCCTTCGTCTCCTCTGGATTGGTACGGTATGGTGCACGGTTTGGCAGTGAAGCACCGGGAATTAAGTCAATCTGATGCTCAATCCCTCGAATAGGCGGTAATCCCGGTGGCACGTCTTGTGGAAAAACGTCAGCGAACTCCTGCAAAATGTTAGTGACAGCAGGAGGCAAAGAGGAAGGCACGTCCTCGAATGAAAATAATGCCTCTTTGCACACAAAAGCATAGCAAATAGATTTGCTAAAATCTAGCTCATCAATATCAGATTTGGTGGCAAATAAACATGCACTTTTCAATTTAATTTCAGAAGCAACACTAGATGGTTTATTATTAGGCT
>NW_021266798.1:0-1377 GCF_002162155.2 Triticum dicoccoides
GCTCTTCTATTCGGGTTAAACGATTTTTACTAATATCTAACTTTAGGTTCTCAAAAATACTTTCTCCCGGAGAGGCCTTTCAGTCCAGTTGATCACCGACTGCACCAGAAGATTTCGGAGATACTCTTTGATATTCTCACGAGACTTTGTGCCCATCGCTTTTGCTATTCCCGACCACCGATAAATCCGTATGGAAAACTACTTACACTTGCCATTCATACGATCATTCCCCATTGATCTTGTTATTACAAGATACCCCGAAGTTTTCTCTATTGTTCCGAGAATACTTTGTGCCTACTGCCTAGCAGTTCTTTGCCACATGAATACCCCTTCAAATAATTTCTCGCACTTATCGAGTATCCACTCATCCCCAGTTGATTCATGTATTTCACAAAAGTCTTCAAAATACCATTCGACCTTCCGAAAATCCTCAGCAACCTATTGCTCTGGAATTTCTTGTTTGCTTTCATTATGATTAATCCCATAAGTATAGAAATCTTATTGACATTCCTTGTCATTATCATTTTGAGTCTGTTGACTCAATATGTTTGCGAATACACGCAAACATCATTGATCCTTATAAATTACTTTTCCGGCTGAGCTGCCATTCTTTTTACTGGAATTGGTTCTCAACCAATCCAATTGTCTTCGATTGTACCCTACGGCTATTCAACTTATCCACCCCTAATCAGAGCATTGCTTCTGATCCCTTGATTTGAAAAACATAATTCATTTGCATTTGACAATTGAGTTAGTCAGTTGTTTCTATAATCTGCTTTCTCTGGTTGAGTACCGATACTCATATCAGATCCTTTGTGGACTATCAAGTCCTTTGTTGGATTGTTACCCGACAGTGTCCTTCACATTTGAAGACCTTGTGAGTTCTTCCCCTTATACATGATGCCCTTGTTAAGTTGTATCCTCTGCTTGGCCAACCATGCTCTGCTTTCGGGCTTGTGTTATTTACTTCTGAACTTTGTAGTATATGTTCCTAAGATACCCGATGGGTTGGACCAAGGCCTTCCCTAGACTGTGCAAACCCGAGAGTTTTCACGAGTTATATTCTTCGGGTGATTACCAGATAAAATTTCAACACTACGACTTCGTCGAAAATGAAAAGTGAATGAAAAGGTATGCATTGGAGAAGTGGGAGTCGACCTTGAACTTGTGTTCATGCCCATGGACACGATGTAGATCTTGTCGTTAAAGCTTCTCTTAAATTAGTTATTCCTTTGGTATAAGTTCAGCTTATATCAGGGATCTGGCCTTTTGCAATCGTGGTTCCGACCATGTTCTCTTTTGAATACCATTTCTCGTGCAAGTTTTAGCACTTGTCTTCTGTAGAGCAATACCCCGGTCCAACCTCTACTTGATCTG
>NW_021266799.1:0-2376 GCF_002162155.2 Triticum dicoccoides
GGTTGGAGAGATACGGAGTTTTCTTGGACTCACAGGATACTACCGGAGATTCATTGAGAATTTCTCCAAGATTGCAAAGCCTATGACGGAGTTATTAAAGAAGGATACCAAGTTCAAATGGACTGAGGAATGTGAGGCTAGTTTCCAGGAGTTGAAGAAACTCTTGGTTACTTCACCAGTGTTGATTTTGCCAGATCAGACCAAGGACTATGAGGTGTATTGCAACGCTTCACGTCGAGGACTTGGAGCAGTGCTTATGCAGGAAGGGAGAGTTATTTCATATGCCTCAAGACAACTGAAACCTCATGAGTTGAATTATGCTACGCATGATTTGGAATTAGCAGCCGTAGTTCATGCATTGAAAACATGGAGACGTTTCCTCATTGGAAACCATTGTGAGGTGTACACGGATCATAAGAGTTTGAAATACATTTTCACATAGAAGGAGTTAAACCTCAGACAAAGGAGATGGTTGGAGCTCATCAAGGATTATGATATGAGATTGTATTACCATCCTGAAAAGGCTAATGTAGTAGCTGACGCATTAAGCCGTAAGAGCCATGTCAATACATTAATGACGGGAGAAATACCAAGGGAGTTAGCCAAAATCTTCGAGAGTTATGTTTGGAAATAGTTCCGAGAGGCTATGTAGCAGCATTGGAGATTCAGTCAACTTTGCTGGATAGAATCAGAGAAGCTCAGAAGACTGACAAGGAGATTGCCTCTATAAAGGAGAAAATAAGCGAAGGAAAGGCTAAAGGATTTCGTGAGGATGAGCACGACACCCTATGGTTTGAAGACCGTGTTTATGTGCCCAATGACCTGGAGATTAGGAAGTTAATTCTGCAAGAGGCACACGATTCACCATATTCGATTCACCCAAGAAATACCAAGATGTATTTGGATTTGAAGGATATTTTTTGGTGCACCGGAATGAAGAAAGATATTTGCAGAGTATGTAGCAGTTTGTGATGTGTGTCACAGAGTAAAGGCAGAGCATCAGAAGCCAGCAGGATTGTTACAACCATTGCCGATACCCGAATGGAAGTGGGATAAGTTAGGCATGGATTTTATCATGGGATTACCCAGGACTCATTTAGGCTATGACTCGATTTGGGTTGTAGTCGATCGGTTGACGAAGGTAGCTCATTTCATCCCAGTAAAGACCACGTACACCAGCGCTAAGTTGGCAAAGATATACATGACCAGGATTGTATGTTTGCATGGAGTTCCGAGGAGTATCGTATCAGATAGAGGAACCCACTTTACCTCAAAGTTCTAGAAGCAGTTGCATGAAACTTTGGGTACTAGGCTAGAATTCAGTATAGCTTTTCATCCACAGACAGATGGACAGACAGAGAGAGTCAATCAGATTTTGGAGGATATGCTGAGAGCTTGTGCGCTAGATTATGGATCTAGTTGGGAAAACAATTTGCCATATGCAGAGTTCTCTTACAACAACAGTTACCAAACCAGTTTAAAGATGGCCCCTTTCGAAGCTTTGTACGGAAGGAGGTGCAGGACACCGTTGTCGTGGGCCTGATTTGATTAAAGAGTCTGAACATAAGGTTAAGTTGATTCGCGATAGGCTCAAGGTATCTCAGTACAGATAGAAGAGTTATGCAGATTCTAAACGCAAGGAGACTGTTTACGAAGTTGGAGATAGAGCTTATCTTCGAGTATCCCCACTTCGGGGAACAAAGCGTTTTGGGGTTAAAGGAAAGTTAGCGCCACGATTTGTAGGACCATATCGAGTTTTCGAGCGTATGGGAGAAGTGGCCTACAAGTTGGAATTGCCCAAAGGATTGTCAGGAGTTCATGATGTGTTCCACGTTTCTCAGTTGAAGAAGTGCCACGCGGAGATGGCTGACATACCCTTGAGAGACATAATGCCATTGGAAACAATTCAGTTGGATAACGATTTGACCTAGGAGGAGAAACCAATTAAGATTCTCGAGTTTGCCAGCCGAGTCACTCGCAGCAAGGTTATCAAGTTTTGCAAAGTTCAGTGGAGCCACCACACGGAGGATAAAGCCACCTGGGAACGAGAGGAAGATTTGCCCAATGACCACCCTCACCTGTTTTCTAGCCAACCTGAATCTCGAGGGCGAGATTCATCTTAAGGGGGGGAAGGTTTGTAACTTCCCAAATTTTCAATTTGGAATGTTATACATTAGATCATCAATGCATATCATATTTTATTTTGCTTTCGGTTTGATCCTAGAAATTTCTACGCAACTCAAGGACCCACGGAGAGAGTTGGGGGATTCATTATTTTCATATTTGAGTTTTCTCAAATTTTGAGAATATGATCATTTGATTTTAATTATTTTATCTTCAATTATTTCTATTACAAAAATATGAGAGAGGGAATAA
>NW_021266800.1:0-1611 GCF_002162155.2 Triticum dicoccoides
AAAAAAATCAATTGTTTATGAATTTACTGCTTATGAGGGTGTTGGGGCATCCGGGAGCTGTTAGACATTTCTCTTTTGGAATGCCGATTGCTTTTGCAGCTACAGGCCTGTGAAATAAGCAGCTGCAATTCCCGCAATAAAAAATGTACAAGCAGCTGCAAGATTGTGACTTTGTGATATCAACTGCCGTCCTTTTGGTAGTTAGGATGATCGATCGGTACCAACAATTGAAAAGATATTATGGCGATTAATTTTGATGTGTAGTATCATCTGCCGTCCTTCCAAGGGATGCGCCAGTAATCTCTGTCTAGATCATTATTTATGCAAATGCCAATGCAAACATATACCGGGTGAATACTCTAGCACATTCAACCAATGAGAATCGAAGGGTCCTCCCTCCCCTCTGGCGTCGCTCCCTAGCCACCGCCCTCAGTCCTCTCTTACCCCACCCCCTCCCCAGCCTCTCCCCTCCATGCCGCCGCCGTGGCGCGCTCAGGGCCGTCTCCAGGAATTTGGGGCCCCGGTGCGAAATGCAAATGGGGCCCTAAAATCTAAAAGTTTCTTGCGATGAAACATACTCCCACTTAAATTATATAACTTTGGTTATGTTTTATTTTGTACTATATTCATAAAAACAAGGGAAACTGTCTTCCTCAAACAATTCAACCCCAGAGCAGTTGACATTTAAAGATCTACTGCCTCTCTAACGTTTTATAACACTATGTTACAGAAGTTCTATTAATTAATTGGAGGTCCACGTGTACCCTATACTCACTAAATTATTGAACATAGAATGTAGACTAAAGTAAATTTGCTTAGGCTTGCGCACCTGATGGCCATTGATTGCCCCGGGATGCCTAAATTAAAGCACATGATCATAGCGGCTAGCTTCTGCCTTGCTTCGCGGCATGTTGGCCCTTGCTGGCCTGGCTACCGCAGAATTTTGACTGAATTCATGGTGCTGCCGCCTGCCCTGTCCTTGCGATTGCGCCGTCATCGCCGCACAGATCGAGTCGAGGGACATGGGAAGATTGGATTCGAAGCGAGAAGGTAACTGATCGAGGACTAGGGCCTAGTCAGGACAGAGTTTGAGACGGCTCGCGTCCATGGCAGGGGCTACGGCTTAGTCTGGCTCAGCCTGGTTTCGATGTACGCATTCTTGTTGCAATTTCTTTAATGGTGCTTTGTGGTAACTTGTATGGAGAACTTCTTCCATGCACTGACTAAAATAGATTTACTAGTTTTTTCTGCCGTTTTGTTTTTCCATTATTTTCTAGAAACATATATTTGAAGAATATATATACATGTATGTTTTCAAATATTCCATATATATAATTTAATTCACTACTGAATATATCTAATTTAGAAACAAGTAAAAAGTGAAAGATAGTCAAGTATTGCAAGCAAAAAAAGAGGATTTATATAAAAGTATTCATGTATATAAAAGTGCTATATGATAATTTAAATGTTTGTATAATTCAAAGATTGTTCATGTCTTTCTTAGAAGTGTCCATGTTATTGTAAAAATGACCATATTACTGTAAAATTTCCATGTTAATTTAAAGATGAATCAACATATTTTTAGTGATAAATGGTCAATATCTTCTCTAA
>NW_021266801.1:0-900 GCF_002162155.2 Triticum dicoccoides
TATCACTACGATCAAAATTCAATAAACCATTCCTTTAGGTGCAAGAGCACTTATTCAGGTTTAATACTAATCTTGATGGTAGAGGGAGCGTGCGATGTTAGATCACATCAAACTTGGAAACACTTCCAACACGTATCGTCAGCTCACCTTTAGCTAGTCTCCGTTTTATTCCGTAGCTTTTATTTCGAGTTACTAACACTTAGCAACCGAACCGGTATCTAATACCCTGGTGCTACTAGGAGTACTAGTAAAGTACACATTAACATAATGTATATCCAATATACTTCTATCGACCTTGCCAGCCTTCTCATCTACCAAGTATCTAGGGTAATTCTGCTCTAGTGGTTGTTCCCCTTATTACAGAAGCACTTAGTCTCGGGTTTGGGTTTTACCTTGGGTTTCTTCACTAGAGCAGCAGCTGATTTGCCATTTCATGAAGTATCCCTTCTTGCCCTTGCCCTTCTTGAAACTAGTGGTTCCACCAACCATCAACAATTGATGCTCCTTCTTGATTTCTACTTTCGCGGTGTCAAACATCGCGAATACCTCAAGGATCATCATATCTATCCCTGATATGTTATAGTTCATCACGAAGCTCTAACAGCTTGGTGGCAATGACTTTGGAGAACCATCACTGTCTTATCTGGAAGATCAACTCCCACTCGATTCGAATGATTGTTGTACTCAGACAATCTGAGCACAAGCTCAACAATTGAGCTTTTCTCCTTAGTTTGCAGGTTAAGAAAGTCATCGGAGGTCTTATACCTCTTGACATGGGCACGAGCCTGAAATCCCAATTTCAGCCCTCAAAACATCTCATATGTTTCGCGATGTTTCAAAAACGTCTTTGGTGCCTCAACTCTAAACCGTTTAACTGAACTATCACGTAGTTATCAAAAC
>NW_021266802.1:0-1089 GCF_002162155.2 Triticum dicoccoides
CGTGCCTTCCTCTTTGCCTCCTGCTGTCACTAACATTTTGCAGGAGTTCGCTGACGTTTTTCCACAAGACGTGCCACCGGGATTACCGCCTATTCGAGGGATTGAGCATCAGATTGACTTAATTCCCGGTGCTTCACTGCCAAACCGTGCACCATACCGTACCAATCCAGAGGAGACGAAGGAGATTATGCGTCAAGTACAAGAGCTTCTCGACAAAGGTTATATACGCGAATCCCTTAGTCCTTGTGCTGTTCCTATTATTCTAGTGCCGAAAAAGGATGGTACATCATGTATGTGTGTTGATTGTAGAGGCATTAATAATATTACTATTCGTTATCGTCATCCTATTCCTAGGCTAGATGATATGCTTGATGAATTGAGTGGCTCTACAATATTCTCCAAAGTTGATTTGCGTAGTGGCTACCATCAAATTCATATGAAATTGGGAGATGAATGGAAAACAGCATTTAAAACTAAGTTTGGATTATATGAGTGGTTAGTCATGCCTTTTGGGTTAACTAATGCACCTAGTACTTTCATGAGATTAATGAACGAAGTTTTACGTGCTTTCATTGGACGATTTGTGGTAGTTTACTTTGATGACATATTGATTTATAGCAGATCTTTGGAAGAACATTTGGAACATTTACGTGCTCTTTTTATTGCTCTACGTGATGCACGTTTGTTCGGTAACCTTGGGAAGTGCACCTTTTGCACCGACCGAGTATCTTTTCTTGGCTATGTTGTTACTCCACAGGGAATTGAAGTTGATAAAGCCAAGATTGAAGCTATTGAGAGTTGGCCGCAGCCCAAAACGGTCACACAAGTGAGGAGTTTTCTTGGCCTCGCTGGATTCTATAGGCGTTTTGTGAGAGATTTCAGCACCATTGCTGCACCTCTCAATGAGCTTACAAAGAAAGATGTGCCTTTTCTTTGGGGTACCGCACAGGAAGAAGCCTTCACGGTATTGAAAGATAAGTTGACACATGCTCCTTTACTCCAACTTCCTGATTTTAATAAGACTTTTGAGCTTGAATGTGATGCTAGTGGAATTGGATTAGGAGGTGTGTTATTACAAGATGGCAAACC
>NW_021266804.1:0-788 GCF_002162155.2 Triticum dicoccoides
GAACCCCCAGTCCCCTCTGAAACCAACTAGGGTTACTAAAATAATTTTTCAATGAACCTGAAATGCCCTTCTAAAATGCCCATCATTTTTGCCTTGGTTCAGAACCTCTGCCAAAAGTGGTGCACATTTTCCTAGGCCATCCTAGGGTTTTTGATTTAAATCATAAATATTTGAATTTGGGCATTTAAAATAATATAAAATATTTAAATGCTCAAATATCTCCAAACTAAAATGTTTCATGTTGGAAATAATCCAACTATGGGCCAGGAATAGTTTGGTGATTTTTGAAGTTGCCTAGGTATTTTATTAAATTCAACAAAGTTGCAGATATATTAAATAAAAACAGAAACAGAAAAAAAGGGAAAAACTTCCCTGTGCGGCCCAGCCAGCTGGCCGGCCCAGCAAGCCAGCCCAGCCCACCACCGCCGTCGTCCTCCTGGCGCCAGTCGGCCAGGCGTGTGGCCGGCGCGCGCGCACAGCCGGAGCGCCACGCCACCAGCCCGTCTGCCTGCCTCCCCCGCCAGCGCGACGCCGCGGCGCTTCTTCTCGGTGCCGCCCCGATCCCCTGGCCTTATCCCCCTCTCTCTCCCGTGCTGCTCTCTCTCTCTCTCTCTCTCCCGGCCGACCACCACCGTCGCCGCCGTTCGCCATAGCCGCCGTCTCCGACCACCCCTCGCTCCCCCGACTAGCTCAGGAGCTCCGCCTCGACTCCCTCTTCCTCCCCACCGCTCCACAGCTCCCCGGAAGCCCTGCATCGCCGCCACGTCGCCGTTCCCCTCTTCGGGCTC
>NW_021266805.1:0-1536 GCF_002162155.2 Triticum dicoccoides
TAGACTCAACTTCGACCAGTTTGGCTTAGTAATCCTACAGGCAGTCAAGCTCTGATACCAACGCTGTCAGGACCCCGACTCGATGTCACATCGATCTAGCCTGTAGCACCTCATATCACTTTGCGGCCTCACGCACGGTATCCCCACGGGTGTCGCCTTACCTTTGCCCGGGACCATTTGCGCCTTTTGGCTCACGTATATGATAGTGTCGCTAGCATCCATATGATAAGGAGCCCGGGCTGACATGACTAGTCGTAAACCCAAAGTGGCACAGACTTACAGGGACAGGCATCCATGACCCAGCATCGAACGTGTCGGTCATCAGCGAGTGAATCCAGGCTGTAGCACTGGGCTAGCAGGACTCCGGTGAACCGGGCTGTAGCGGGCTAACAGGACTCCGGTATTCATCGCGTGACATTTCCCCTAAGGGACAGACACAGGAACGAAGAAGGACACATGCCGGCCAGCCTTAGTGTTCCGGAGCAGTAGCAAGCTACCATGGCTCAGTGGAAACACTAGGAGACATTTCCCGGTAAGAGAGGCTACTAAAGATAAACAACTAGATGGTCAGATCCCACACATACCAAGCATTTCAATAACATACACACAATATGCTCGATATGTGCAAATACAACATGGCATCACAACATGACTCTACAAATCAAGTATTTATTCATTAGGCTCCGAGGAGCGAGATATTACAAACATAGGTCTCATGACCCAACATTCAGAGTATACAAGTCAAAGCACAAGCGGAAACTATCATGTCTGAGTACAGACCACTATAAATGAAAAAGGCTGAGAAGCCTGACTATCTGCCAGATACTGCCGAGGGCACAAGATCGTAGCTGAGGTAACAAGCTAAACGTCGAAGTCCACGCGAAACTACTAGCGAGACCGAAGTCTCTCTGCAAAAACATAAATAGGCAAACGTGAGTACAAATGTACCCAGCAAGACTTACATCAGAACTATCTACATATGCATCATTATCAACAAAGGGGATGGTGGGGTTTAACTGCAGCAAGCCAGCTTTGACTCGGTGGCTATCCTGAACTACGACTGCGAGTAACTCTTTTGAGGTGGCGCACACGAGTCGACATATTCACCATATCAATACACCACTATGGATCCGCTCCCGTCTCCCTACGAGAACGCCATTCATAGCACTCACGCTTATCTTGCGTATTTTAGAGTATCCACTTTCACTTGTCTATGAACTGATATAAGCAACCCAGAGGTCCTTTTCCGTGGACACGGCTATTCGAATAGATTAGGTTAACCCTGCAGGGGTGTACTTCTTCACACACGCTCTCACCACTTACCGCCGTTTACACGACATGTACTCGGCAACCTTCAAGCGGAAGCCCAACGTGGGTGTCGGCCACGGCCTGCCTAAACACTCAAGTCTCTAGTCCAGGTTTATCGCCTATTCGGGTTCCATCCATGAGGAGATCCGGCCGGAGTTTCGCTCACAGCCCCAAACGATGTGTACAGGGTTCCGTGACACCAAACGGGTGCCCGGTTTACCCGGCCAC